>NC_050192.1:28711043-28926043 GCF_008315115.2 Sander lucioperca | reverse complement strand
GCAGCTGTGACCAATCTGTCTTATATATTAACAATCATCTGTGCGACAGAGAAGCAATTAAGGCAATCAATTTACAGTTAATTCCTTTTTCTATGGAGCCCATATCTGAGGGCATTCATATTTCATAAAGCCCACAGCCTCTGCCTTCTCTCCCTCCATGTTAACCCACTATGGCTGTTTATTTGAACAAACAGGCTAATAGGCTGAATCGGCAGCCCTGCGCTGGGTTCAGTGGAGTGGCTCATTATCAGTAATGAGAGCAAGAGAAGTGTAAAGTATTGCTCCAATCAGAGGCTTGTTCTGCTGTGGAAGGGCTCCTCGTTAGCTACTGAGACCATCCCTGACTGGAAGGGACCTACAGTGATATTACAGACACACAATAAACAAACACATTCGGAAAAACACTTTAAGCTACTGACTCAATCCTCGACTGGCAATGGCCTGAATATTATAGTGCAGGGGTCTTCAACATGTTTTAGGCCAAGGACCCCTTAGCTGAAAGAGAGAAAGAGCACGGACCCCTTACTACATATTGTATAAAATTGAGTTGCATATTAAACTGGGCCTACAATAATGTGTAGGGCGGCCTAAAGCCTTTACACATACCTTTTTGTGGTGCATACAATACTAAGCTAATGATTATTGACATATTTATATATATTTATACTAGGGCTGTCAGCATTAACGCGTTAATCGCGACGCAATTAAGGGTCGAGCATAATGCGTTAATTTTTTTTTATCGTATTAATCGCATGCCGCCATTTATTAATTTATTTTCACTTCACTCGGCTTTGCGTCGTGCCTAACAGGCTACTATTTTGCCGTACTTCCTCGTAACACATCCTGCTGCTGCAGGAATAGCAACGCCGATTTCGGCGCCTCATTCCGGTGCCACTGATATGCCTGCACTTCTCTCTGATGCTCTGAAACAGACGTTACAGGAAACAGAAACATACTAACACTATACTTGACAGCAGCTAACGTTAGCCTACCGCTAGCTAGCAGCTGGATTAAACATGGTTACAATGCTGACAGCTAGGATTCCGACACTGGGATGTAACAATCTGCAGCTGCTGCTGTCGGAAAAACACAGACGGTGCGTTCAATGAAACTCGTGGTGCATTCAAAGTTGTTGTTAAATTCAAATGTGTGACTAGATTAAATATATAATAAACAAATACAAATCTTAAAATCAAGTTCATAAAGTAACTTTCTTTGCATTCATTTGATTCCCAATCAAGATACACTGGTAATAATGGCTTTCGATTGTTAATATGTACTTAAAAAACAGTTTTGAAATGCAAAATAATAGAATTTTAATCATGTGATAAAACATGCGATTAATCGTGATTAACTATAGAAATTCAACGATTAATCGCGATTAAGAAAATGTAATCGTTTGACAGCCCTAATTTATACATAATGTTTTAAAGTTAAACGTAATGAATCCTTAACCTTCTAACACTGTTCCGGTCAAAAATGACCGATTTACACATTCCCTGTACCATAAATATGTCATTTTTCATCAGATTGCCTCAAGACCTTATGATATCCTTCACAAAAGGCATTTGAACACATAACATTCATTGTGACTACTTTCTTTGAATTTTGAGTGATTTATTCAACTTAGTCACACTTCTTTTGTTTACGGTCAAAAATGACCGCCATAGGAAATGAATGGGAAAGAGTATAATTTTCATCCCGGAGATGAAAGACATCTCCATACACACACCACTACAACTTTCCTGTGCTTATGTACCCATTCACAGGTGCAAAGGTTCCATTTGCATGCACGCACACACAGAAACACACCCACACGCACACAAACAGACACACATACACACACATGTACACCCACTCTCACACACACACACACACACACACATGCTTCATGTTGTCAGATCATGTTGTCATATTGCCATTTGTGCATGTGAACCACCAATGTTCGCACACACATGCATGTACGCACACACAGAAACATACACACACACACACACACACACACACACACACACACACACACACACACATTGTAGATGTTAATGTTCTAATAAGGTTCTTTTACAATAAATGTTCTATTAAAAATACTTTTTGTCATTTTTATCGGCATTTATGTTAAAATAAGAGCAGTTAAAACTGTCCGGTCAAATTTGACCGAAAACAGTAAATTAAGGGGGGTAGCAACAAACAGTGTTTAAAGGTTAAAGCTTAACTGTATCTGTGGATGGCTGCCTTAGTGGCTACCTTAACTATCATCATCAATATTGTGTACATTTAAAAAAAGAGAAAAAAATCACAAATAGGCTGATTTATCTTTGTTATTAATATGTTGGACTTATGTTTATGTATATTGTCAGACATATTTTAGTTTTGAAAACAAAAACAAAAAAACAATCATCACTATCCATCACTTGGTGGCCCCCCTACAGTAACTTTGAGGATCCCCTAGGGGTCCCGGAGCCCCTGTTGAAGATCTCTGTTATAAAGAGAAAAACATGGATAGCTACTTACAGCATCATAGACTGGTAATGGCCCTACAGTAACATCTCGGAGTGACCAAAGGCTTGTATCATGTGGACGCGCCAACAGTTTTGTTGTCATTACTTAGAATTCCTCATGGGAGGAGACAGAAACTACTCACTATAGCTTCAACATAACTAAGTAAATTTGTTGCCTAAACCTAACCAAGTAGTTTCTGTGCCAGAACCTGACCAAACTACAAATACATTAACAAAGATTGATGCCTTCCTATGTGTCCCAACTACGGCGTGAGAAAGCAAAAAAGGTGGAGGTCAAATGCTGGTCTGCTGCTGCGACTGAGGCTCTTCAGGACTGCCTGGAGTGCACAGACTGGAATGTAGATACTGACGGGACTGACAACATCAATGACGCAGCGTTCGCTATTTCGGGGTATGTACAATTCTGTGAGGACACAATCATCCCCCGAAAGACTATTAAGATGTTTCCAAATAACAAGCCCTGGGTCACTCCAGAGTTAAAGCAACTCCTTAATGAGAAAAAAACATCTGTTTAAATCAGGAGGAAGTAGAGAAGAGAAAAAGATTAAAAGCAAGATCAATGACTGCAAAGCAGAATACAAACATAAGTTAGAAAGCTTTTTCAAAAATGATGTTAGGAGAGCCTGGCAGGGAGTCCAATCTATTACAGGATACAAGCCCAAGAAGCACCTTATGGTAGCAGAGAATGACTTTAACATGGCAAATCAATTAAACGATTTGTATTGTAGATCTGACACATATGATTTTAAAGCAGAACAGAATGAGGCCATCACAGCAGGAAGAGGCATGAAGGGTGTGGATATTGACATCTCTATGGATGATGTCAAATCTTATTTTAGACGTGTAAATTCTCGTAAAACTTGTGGACCTGATGGAATCAGCTGTTGGACATTAAAGGTGTGTGCTGATCAGCTGGCACAGCCCTTCCACAGGTTGTTTCAGCTGTCACTAGATACTGGTGTTGTTCCCAGTTTATGGAAAAAATCCCTAATAGTGCCTGTGCCTAAAAACAACAGACCTAAGGAACTCAATGATCTGCGCCCTGTTGCCCTTACATCTACAGTTATGAAATGTTTCCATGTTTCCAACTTCTCCATGAGGTTTCACCTCTTTTAGACCAAAATCAATTCGCTTATCGGGCAGAGAGAGGTGTTGAGGATTCGCTGCTATCTTTGATTAACAGCACTCAGGAGCACCTTCAGCACGCTGAGATCCTGATCAAGACTGTGTTCATTGACTTCAGCAGCGCTTTTAACACAATCCAACCCCACCTGCTGGTGAGAAAATTGGTGCATCTGGGAGTAAATCAGCAATTGATCTCTCATTATAACTTCTTGACGGACCGCAGTCAGCAAGTCAGATTTAACTCATGTATATCATCCTTAAAAACTATAAACACATGGGCCACCACAAGGGTGCGTTCTGTCGCCTATTTTATACACATTGTACACCAATAACTGTCAAGCCTCCTCTTCAGCCCACACTTATTTTAAATATGCTGGCGACACAGCACCGGTTGGCTTTTTAAAATCTGACATTTCTTCTGTGAATGAATTCCAGAGGAATTACAGGGTTTTACTCAGTGGTGTTCTGATAATTTTCTTGAAATAAATGTGAAGAAAACAAAAGAGATGGTCATAGATTTTAGCAAAAATAGAATTACAGCCCCCCCCCCTCTAAGATCAATGGTGAATTTGGGAGTTGAAATTGACTCTAAATTAACTTTTAATGTATGTGCACTGAATAAAACTAAGAAAATGCACCAGCGGATGTTTTTCCTTAGGAAACTAAACACTTTTAGATTAGACAGACACATCCTTGTAATGTTTTACAAAAGTATCCTCCAGAGTGTTCTGTCTTTTGGCCTTATCTGTGTGTTTGGTAACATGCATGTTAAGGACCAAAAGAGATTGCAGCGATTGATCAAGATGGCCGGTAGGATCATCGGTATTGATCAGGTGTCGGCAGCTCAGTTGTACAATGACCTTATCTGAAAAAAAGATTGACCAAATCCTTAATGACCCTAATCACCCTCTTCACCATAAATTTATGAGAAGCAATAGGTCAACTGGTAGAATTTTACAACAGAGAATTAGAACAGAAAGGTACAATAAATCATTTGTGCCTACAGCAATCAGACTGTATAATGACCAAGCACATCGCAGGCACTTTAATCCCGCACTGGCACTTTAACTGGATGGTAGATCTTAAATTTTTTTTTTTTGATAACCACTACTAGTTATTATTTTGTAAATGTTTAGCTACCTGATGATAATCTTATAGTCTTTTTCTTTTTGTATCGTAAATGTCAGATGTCGGATTGCCTTTGTCTTTTTTGTATTATTGTTTATTTTTTCGTATTGTCATTGTTGATTTCTGTCATTGTCATTTCTGTAGTATTGTTATTCTCTTCTCTATACATGCTTATTGGCTTGTCTGTGGTGTCTATATGTTTAGAGAATATGTTGTGACAAGGACGCGTAATGAATGACCACATGAATTTCCCCTTGTGGGATAATAAAGTTTACCTTGACCTTAGAGAGCCATTTGTGTCTCTTTTAGGGGGAGGTAGCACTTCAGTATACAGTAACAGTATATGCAACATAGAATATGGTACATCATCTGAAAGCTGGAAATTTTAGATGCAGTTTAGCACTGTGTGTCAAGTTCTCTAATAATCTCTAATAAACATTGTGTTTTGTTTAGGAAAATACTTAAATGTTAAGTGTATAAGGGCTTAAAACATTACGATTAAAGTATATGATGGCAAACATCATGCTCAATCATGTCTCATAAGTTGTTGCAGCAATTTGGCACAGATTTGGATCTAAATGTAACCATTCTTGACCACTCAAGAATTGATAGAAATGGTCAGAAATCCCTCCAAAATACCACATTAAGACACCAAGACATTGAGGAACACCA
Source organism: Sander lucioperca (assembly GCF_008315115.2). Classification (NCBI taxonomy): domain Eukaryota; kingdom Metazoa; phylum Chordata; class Actinopteri; order Perciformes; family Percidae; genus Sander; species Sander lucioperca. The sequence continues at coordinate 28,920,599 of NC_050192.1, read as the reverse complement.
TCCATGCTGTGATTTGGTATCAAAATGTTTTGACATTTGGAGATTTCTTTTAGAATTGCATTTTTCAGCGATTCAGCACTTCTGTTCTGAAAACTGCTCAGAAGGTGCCCTAGGTCTCTAGTTTGTGGTTGTAAAGTTGTATGAGGATGTGATTCTCCTAGAGGTCACAATAGGTCGTTTTATACAGTGACGTCAAGTTTCAAAAAATGGTCTCACTGAAATGAAATGGCTAATATGGGGAATAACATCATCACACATGAATAACATTGGCCTCATTGAATTCACAAGAGTCAGACCCAATGTGTCCAATTCCAAGACTGTTGAGGGACCCCAGAATGCAAAAATATTCCAATACACCATTTTAATTTAATAGGCGAAAATAACACATTTGTACTGCATGAGAAAAACTGCATGGCTTTAGCCCCAAACTGCATGGGATTAGCATAAAGTGGGTCTCTAAAGGAGAGACTCGTGGGTAATTAACTACTGTAAGTAAGTAAATAAAATTAATCATGGAGTGCTTATCACAGATAAAAAATCCCAAAGTGCTTCACATAAAGCATACAACATGATACAATACAGAGTTTAAATTACAAAGTAATAAATAATAAAACAAGGTGCAGACAGGTCAACCAAACAGCTGTTTAAAAAGGTAGGTCTTTATCTGATTTTTACAAAGAGTCCACAGTAACAGCAGACCGTGAGGGTGAAGCCTGACTGTGAAATGCTCTGTATGTAAGAGTGAGAATTTTAAACTGAATCCTATGTGGAACAGGGAGCCAGGGAAGAGACTTAAGAACATGGTTAATGTGAGATCGTCTAGCATTCTGGATTAACTGAAGGCGATCAAGAGCAGACATACTAAGCGCATTACAGTAGTCAATGTGAGAGGAGATAAATGCATGTATAAGCATCTCAAGTTTAGCAGTTGAAACTACAGATCTCAGAAACAGATATCTTGAGTTGAGAGGTCAAGGGACCCCTTTAATAATGACCAATAAATGCCAGTGTTTCCCTCGTCCCCAAACTTTAGCCGAACTTGGGATCATTATTTAGCCCACACTCTGACAAGCTAGCATGTCATGGTTGATTGTCTATTTTCATATGATACTTACTCTAGCTTTAAGACAGAACCCGTTACGGCCTTTTAAAGACAGAAATGTTGGCTGAGATTGAAAATATTTTGCACTGCCCACAGGCTACACTCGCAGAAGCTCAGGTAGAAGATGCGATTGAGGAAGAAAGAGAAATATAAGAAGATTAAACAGACAAGATGATGAATAGAAAGATGAAAGGGGGAGCTGGAGGGTCCACGATTTAAAAAGAATCTATACTGTACAAGCTGACGTGGCCAAATGTGCCAAACTCAGCAACTTGTTTACGATTTAAACAAGCGGCAAAGGATGATGACGATGGGGCAGGTATGCTAGCTTAGGCTATAGTGCCAAAATGTCAGGCGTGTAAAAATATAATGTATAACGTTGCCTTTAAATGTATAATGTATACATTTTCGAGACACTGTCAAAGGGACGCTAGATTTATTTTTATTTATTTATGTAAGAGGACAAGGCACATTAATCAACATTTCTGTAAATGTGCCAGTGTTAGCCAGTCGGCTAATTTTAAACTGTAATCCTTGTAACCTAAAATGCATGTCTTTATGGTGGGAGGAAACCACAATTATACACAATTTGGTAGGCACTTGTAAGATCTGGAGACGGATGAAAAAGCCTCTTTGTGCCCTAAACCAACAGGAGGTTGCTTTTGAATTTAGTGTGCTATGTTATTGCATTATTTTTCATTTACAAGCCCTTTTGTTGCCATATCGAGCCCAACAACTTTCATGTTTTGGGATGAAACAGGAAGTTGTTGTAACTTGACATTTTATTGTCAAATCTGCCCCACATTTTTACATGCTCGATAAGAGTCCAGGCCTGAGGACATCTTTGTGCCAATGCAGAGTTCTAGTCATAGTGCCACCCACTAGAAATATGTACAATACGTTATATTTAAGTCATTCATGCTGTAACGGAACTGATTGGGATGAAGGGGTTCCTTTTGTTTTGTTTGCAGCGCGTGAAGCCATTCAGGAGTCTTTGGGTTTCAGTCCTGCTCAGCTCGTGTTTGGGCATACACCCCGTGGCCCGCTCAAAACATTACATGACCAGTTCATGTCGCTCAAATCGTCACCAACCAAAAATGTACTAGATTATGTCAGCCACTTCCGTGAGCGGCTACATATCGCCAATACATTCGCCAAGCAGTCGTTGTCTGGTTCACAAGAAGTGATGAAGAGACACTATGACCGTTCTGCTGTGATTCGCTCTTTCTGTCCTGGTGATTTAGTGTTGGCATTATTGCCTATACCTGCTTCAGGGCTCTCTGCCAAATTTACCGGTCCGCATGAGGTCCGTGAACGCCTCAGTGACACAGACTATGTTATCAGTACTCCCGAGCGAAGGAGAAAAACGCGCGTCTGTCATATTAACATGCTAAAGCTGTACCAACATAGGGAAAGTGATAAAAACTGTCCTGTGGACAAGTCAGAGCCGCTTCCCCGGAGTGCCGCTCTGATCGTAACTGAGCCTGCGCTCCTATCCGACTGTGATGATCTGCGGCCGCGTCATTCAGTCCAGTTGGGTTCTCGACTCCCAAACTCCGAGGCGATCGCAGAGTTACCATCCCAGCTACAACATTTACCTGCTGAACATAGACAGGATGTAATCAACCTGGTCGAACAAAATAAATGTGTGTTTGGTGATGTGCCGTCCACAACAACCGTAATACAGCATGACATTGAACTGACAGATCCCCGTCCAATAAAACAACATCCGTACCGGGCAAACCAATTTAAGCGTGAATTAATGAAAGGGGAAGTGCAATATCTTCTTAAAAATGGGTTCGCTGAACCCAGTTCTAGTTCGTGGAGTTCGCCTTGTCTCGTTGAAACTAAGCCCGATGGCTCGCCCCGTTTCATTACTGATTTTCGTAAGGTGAACGCTGTTACAGTGCGCGATTCGTATCCGTTACCAAGAATGGAAGACTGCGTTGATAATTTGGGGAATGCCAAGTTTGTGAGCAAACTGGACCTGTTAAAAGGTTACTGGCAGGTACCTTTAACTGACCGTGCCGCTGTTGTTTCTGCGTTCGTTACACCCGACCATTTTGCACAGTATAAGGTCATGGCGTTTGGCATGTGCAATGCTCCTGCGACCTTCCAGCGTTTGGTGAATACTGTGTTATCAGGGGTGAGTAATTGTAATGCTTATTTGGATGATTTAATCGTGTATACAGATACGTGGGAGGAGCACCTATGTATCTTGGGGAAAATCTTCAGTAGGCTCGCTCAGGCCAATCTTACATTGAATCTGGCTAAGTGTGAGTTTGGCAAAGCTACCGTTACCTATTTGGGTAGACAGGTAGGGCAGGGACAGGTGCGCCCTGTAGAGGCTAAAATCAGTGCTATTTCATGTTGTCCGGTTCCTGCTACACGTAAAGCTCTACGTTCGTTTCTTGGAATGGCAGGTTACTACAGAGCATTCTGCCGTAACTTTTCCACTGTTGCTCAGCCACTAACTCGCTTATTGAGCCCTAAGGTGGAGTTTGTGTGGTCTTCAGACTGTCAGATCGCATTTGACAGTCTCAAGGCGCTCTTGTGTCACGCCCCCGTGCTGGCGGCTCCAGATTTCGCCAGGCCGTTCAAACTGGAGGTGGACGCAAGCGGAGTGGGTGCAGGCGCTGTTCTGCTACAGGAAGATGCTGAGGGAGTGGATCACCCGGTGTGCTATTTTTTCAGAAAGTTTAACAAACATCAGCTTAACTATTCAACCATTGAAAAAGAGACACTTGCTTTGTTGTTGGCCTTACAGCACTTTGAGGTGTATGTTGGATCTAGCTCTTTTCCGATCGTTGCGTACACCGATCATAATCCTCTGGTTTTTCTCTCCCGTATGTACAATCGCAACCAGCGCTTGATGCGTTGGGCGCAGCTTGTGCAGGACTACAATTTAGAAGTCCGCCACAAGAGGGGTTCCGAGAATGTGCTGGCTGATGCGCTGTCCAGGTTACAGTAAAGGTTGGTGTAGATATGTTGTATTTTGTTTTATGTGTACCCAAACTTGGAGTTTGTGTTTATGGGGGGGAGTGTTACGGCTGCCGGCAACACCCTCATGTGTGTAGTATAATGGAGAATGATATGAGATGCAAAGCAGGCTGTGCCATCCCGTGCTGCTGATTGGATGGACCAGGAAAGCCCCGCCCAGTGCCTGGAGAAGGGAGCTGCTGATTGGTGCGGCAGGCCACCACCTGACTGGCCAATCGAGAGGAGTCAATCAACTCTGCCTCCAGCTTAAAGAGCCTAATTGTTTGCAGCTGAGGGCAGCTGCCAGACCAGACCTTGTAGAGAAACTGTTTGAGAGTGTGAGGACGTGGGCCTAGGAGTAAGAGCTAAAAACTGATATCCTTTCTGCACGTAGTCAATTTGTGTTGTTTTAGTCACACTAGGTTCAGGGGTGCTGTGAGTACTGTTTTGTGTTTAACCAAGTATTTAAGTTAGAGAGGTGTTTTGTTTAATCTTTCGTTTTCATTTAGATTTAGAAATAGTCTTCCCTTTTGAAGATCTCCTTTTGTTATATTCTGTTTTTGTTTTCCGCAGCACCCATCGGCCCACTTGTCCTTTTTGTTTGAGCACTGTTTGTCATTTACCTGATTCTGGAATAAATTTCCTTTCTAATACCAATTCCATCTGGTTTTATGTTTATGTCCTGATACCCCTAGCTAAGGACGTAACAGAGGGTTAAGACTTGGTTTTAGGATTAGGGTTAGAATTAGGTTATGGTTAGGGTGAGGGTAAGGGTTAAGGTTAGGCATTTAGTTGTGATGGTTAAGGTTAGGGTGACAAAGATAGTGCCACAAACCTGTGTGTGTGTGTGTGTGTGTGTGTGTGTGTGTGTGTGTGTGTGTGTCATTTCTGTCCTGCCTCTCACTCTCCTGGCTCCTGGAATCCTGTTCACCTTTGAACCGGCGATCAATCAGCCCATCACCTCTCCCAGTCTGCTCACCTGCCTCTCATCAGATCATCAGCCTCGGCTCTTCACATACCCGGTGCCAGATCGTTGCTTCAGTCACTGTGGTAGACTAGAGACATGCTTCAGCCCTCTCTGTTTAATCATCTCTTCTTTGTACTTTATTCCTGGATTGTACTAACTATCTTTTCCTTGTGCTGAGGAACATCCCTCGTCTGCCTGCCTGCTCGCCAGTGTTGGGCAGTAACGCATTATTTAGTAATATATTACTGTAATATTATTACTTTCCACAGTAACAAGTAGTGTAAGGGATTACAATCTCCAAACCAGTAATTATGTTACAGTTGCTAATCCAAGTAACGCTGCGTTACTGCGTTACCCGAATGTGATTTGATTTTGTGCCAGGTAGGCTTTCTTATATGATGACGTGATGTGTACGCTTGTTGTAATTTAGCGCGCGGCAGGTCAGGGTCAGGGCCGGTCACGCCACATCGGCTACTAGCCAAAAAGCTTAACGAAAGATGGAGGATGACGGAGAGAGGAATACTTTTAAGAGCTGGAAGTATTGTCATTATATAAAGGCTTTGATACGAGTGGGAACATCGCTGATATCCAGCATGTCACTGAGCAGAGCAGAGCAGCGTCCCTCTCCTCTCTCAGCTTGCGCACGCAGGCACAGCGAGTTACTATGGTGATGGGAATCTGCGTCACCCAGGTCCTTTTCATAATGTAAGCCTTGACAAAATACTTAATGGGCCTATGTAAATGTGTGATAGTCTTGGTAACACACAGTAACAGCCAGAATGCAGTATGTTTGCAGTTCTGTAGTTTGCTGATTGTTGACTCCTCCTGTAAGGTTAATTAAGATAAGATAAGAAAAACTTTATTGTCTGTCACGAGTGACAGAAATTTGTCTTTGACTCAAATAACATAAAATACATATAAGAACTTAAAGATACATATAGAAACAGTGTAATAACATTGGCTGTACAAAATGGAAAAAAAACGTGCAAGAAGAAGCCTGAATGGAGCTGTGTGATGCTGTCTATGTATGGTCGTTCAGTTTGGTGATTGCAGTGGGGATGAAGGATTTTTTATATTTTTCCTTGCAAATGGCACTCTGTAGCGTCGACCTGATGGCAGTAACTAAAATAATTATTGTTCCAATAAACTACAATGAGTTCTAAAGGAGTAATAAGTAAAGAGTAACATATTACACTGCCTGAGTAACGTGCCCAACACTGCTGCCTCTAACCTGTTTGCCTGCTAACCCCTGTGCAACTCAAGCCTGCCCATGTTCTTGACCCCACCCAGCCAGTCCTGCCATCCTGTCCGCTCTCCTTCCCTCTTCCGCCACTGGCCTCCCATCCAATCTGAGTACTTTTCAGTAAATCAGCTCAACTTCATCTGCCTCCTAGTTGTGTTCTGTGCTTGGGTCCACTTGAACTAATACCTGACAACTAGGCTACTGTATTTCCAGGGATCTTTCAAACTGTTATATACAATACATGGTCAAAACCTAAAACCCCTAGGCCACCAGGATGCACCAGAGATAAATAATCAATTTGACTTTATAAACTGCTCATTGAATTAATGAAGTATACATTATTATGAATAAAATAACCAGACAGGAATGTCTGTACAGTATATAATATGAAAATAATATATGAAATACACAATGATTTACAACATAGCCTACAATGGTCTTCTACACACAGTAACTTTTAAGTCCAAAAGTTGTTTAGGAAAGAGCTTAGACACAGTTGGCTGTCATTATATTCCAAACCAATAAAATTATACAACAGGGATAATTTGTTTGTACCAAAAGACAAACAAACCATCCATGAAAATAAGACACTGAAACTAAATCTGAATTAAGACCTGCCACCCTCACTGGAGAGGCCAGCCACAACCACAGATGGCCTGGCATCACACACACGCAAGAACTGACCACTGGCCCTGAAACAAACACACAAATGTACTCACACACGCACGCACACGCACGCACGCACGCACGCACGCACGCACGCACGCACACACGCACACACACACAGAGGCAACAGAAAACTGGAGCATGCTGTAGCCATACAATCCTTGACAACTACTGTATGTGGACGTTAACTGCCAAATTCATCCAGTGCCCTTCTCCCTTACCAGTTTTCAAACATAATTCTATGTGTGCATATTAGGGCTGCTTTTTCTGCTTTCGGTCAGAAAATGGATATGATGTAGTCATCGGCGGCGGTAACGTATATAACAGAAAATATTTAGGTGAATCAATGGTAAAAATAAAAAATATAACAAATGTCGATTCTATGGGCGCCTGGGTAGCTTACCAGGCAGAGCAGGCGCCCATATGCTGAGGCCCAGTCCTCGACGCAGTGGCTCAGGGTTTGAGTCCGACCTGCGGCCATTTGCTGCATGTCTTCCCCCCCCCCTTTCCTGTCTACAGCTGTCCTGTCTATTAAAGGCTAAAATGCCTTGCAAAATCACGATACATACGATTTTCGATTTTTGATATGAGATCCAACAGGACAAGGACTTCCTTTCTCCAGAGCACATTCTATCCATTTTCCCCTTGTGTTGTGGACCAAAATGAAGCAACCTCACCTCTCCTTTTCTATTCACATTTAACAAGCTGCAATCAGAGATTTTTTATGAGTCAAACCGAGTAATCGATTATCAAAATAAATATAGTTGGCGATTTATTTAATAGTTGACAGCTAATTAAAACTAATTCACATACATTCCTTTCTCGGTCTACCTTTCTCATTCCAGAGCCGTAGTACTCGAGTCCGGACTCGAGACGTTGCCTGATTGTCTCGGACTCGTCTTGGACTCGTTGGTATTTGGACTCGGACTTGTCTCGGACTCGGCCATTGGACATGCCAAATATTCTAGTTGGTCTCGACACAATGTCAGCGAGCACTTTGTACTATGAATTCTTCAGGACAAGTAATAACTTAAGAATGGGAACATTTTCATTTTATATTTTAAGTAAATAATGTGGCCTAATTTGACCCTTTCTTTCTACGATCTCTCATTTGGACTCGGTCTTGACTTGGACTCAAACTTTTTTGGACTCGGTCTTGACTTGGACTTGAACCTCTTTGGACTTGGTCTTGACTCGGTCTCGACTAGTCCTGGTCTTGGACTTGTCTTGGACTCGACAAAAGTGGACTACAGTCCTGTCTCATTCACACACACACACACACGTACACATGTACACACACACACACACACACACACACACACACACACACACACACATGCAACATTAACAATATCAGCAGTGCTGCCAGCCCTGACAGGAACACAATTAACATTTAAACACAAACCATCACAAACTCTTCTCCCTACATACAGCTCTCATACAGTCATAAAAGACTAAATATCTTTCCAGAGAAGAACTATCTTTCTACAGGCTGCTAAAACCTCAGGAGCTGAGGAGCATTATTAAAACAATTCATTAAAATAACATTATAGGCCTTCTTTGAGCAGTCTGCTTTTGATGGTAGGAGTGTGAACCTTCACTGGTCTCACGATTCAGTTTGATTATGATTATCCTGTCAACGATTTGAATCAATTCGATATCACGACGCATCTCATTGCCTCACCTCCTCAATATTATTATATATATTGCTATACATGGTTTTCATCAACTAATTCAAGAATTTAGAAATATATGAACTCCCATTTTTATTGTATGTGCTCTTATAAAAAGACCCTTCCTGAATGTAGAGTCTGAACACAGCAGGCAACAGACAGAAGGCAGTAGTAAATAAAGCAGCGAACGGAAAGTCAACAAGCAACATCAGTAGGCAATAATCTATTATGGTCTGTCACTGCATCAATGCAGAATTATCCAGGTCCGCATCGCGATGCAATGATTCATTTCAACGCCCCTATTTGACGGTGGCAATACATTGTGATTAGAACTGTGATACACTTGCAACGGTGCACATGCAGCACTCCCTTACCAATAAGACGGACTGGCCTAAAAGTGGGCAAAACAATTAAAGGTCAGATTCTACCGCCTACGCTGTGAGTCCAACTGGCTCCACAAGTCCAGCTGTAATTAATAATTACCCTGCCTGACCTGATGCAGTGTTGCACATCATTCTTGTATTTACCACATAAGCACTGTGGTCCTATACTAGAGACCTGGAAATGGCACAATCTTAGCTTTAGTCCACACTATTTTACTATGCATGGTCCAATTTTAGCTGTTGGAAACAATTCTGTCTCTTCCAAAAGACTTAAAACAGGAGTCTCAGGAGTTTGAGTGGCTGAATCCAACAGTGGTGGAAGAAGTATTCAAATCATTTACTTAAGTCAAAGTAGCAATGCCATATTGTAAAACTATAACATTACAAGGAAAGGGTCCTGCATTCAACATTTTCCTTAAGTAAAAATACATAAAGTATTATCAACAGAATGTACTTTAAGTACTGAAAGTAAAATTACTCATTATATAGAATGTTCACTGTCCGTGTTATATTATTATATCATTGATGCACTGTATTAATATGTGAGTGCTATTTTAACGTTGTGGTTGGTCGAGGTGGAACTAATTTAATACTTATTTCACTATTAAATCTATAATGATGAATCATACTATATAAACTGATCACATGTTTTGTATGTCAAATCTTAGTCTATATCCTCGATGTTCCAACTTCCGGGATTGCTCCGGTGCCGCAGGAAATTCCGCCGGATGCATGTCTTTTCGCCAATGTCCGTCCCCTTCCTCTGTCTCTGTGTTGGCGTTCTAACCTCTGGTGGATTTGTGAGGACTATGGTTAACTGCTCCTCAGATCTCTGCAGGGTAAATCCAGACAGCTAGCTAGACTATCTGTCCAATCTGAGTTTTCTGTTGCACGACTAAAACTACTTTTGAACGTACACATGTTCCACCAAAACAAGTTCCTTCCTGAGACTATTTTGCAAAGGCTCTGTGCGGAGCTTAGCGCCGCCCAAGATGACTGTGATTGGTTTAAAGAAATGCCAATAAACCAGAGCACATTTTCGTACTATCCAGGAATGCTGTGTGGACTAGTCAGACCTTCCTCCTCAGCGCTGTGGAGGAAGGTCTGGCAAAGCGAGACTAGTAAAATCTTAATCTGGAATGTAACTAGTAACCAAAGCTGTTGTAAAAGTACAATACTTCCCTCTGAAATACTAGTGTGGATAATTCTGAAAATGCTAAATGCTGTTTCCGTGGTGGAAACACGTGGTGGTTAATTGTTTGTAGGTGACATGTTTTAGTCATTTCAAACTGCAGAGCAAAGACTGAAAACTGTAAAGTCAACAGTTCATGGCAGTGTGCCGCTGCAGAATTACATTAAGGAGGAAACACAATGGATATTTGGCATTATTTTGTAATATTAAAATGTGTTTTTTCTGGCCTGGCAGTGGTTCCCATTGGCCTGGCAGCCTGCCAGTCCTGTACTATTATAGGGGAAACACTGCTTCTCAGAGTGCAAGGCTCACAAGTTTGACATGAGTCGTGACTTTTTAAGTGCAGACAAAAAGTTACCAAATATGAATACAGATCTCTAGAATAAACCGCCTGAGGAAAAAGTAGCAGCAACACCTGGCAGCATTTAGTGCAACTAAATGATTTTTTCTGCCAAGAAAACAAATCTGCAGCACGGTTCAATAAAGACTCTTTGAACCAACTGTCATCTGAAATATAAGACGGACATAAGCAGAGAGGGATTGTGGGAAAAAGAAATAAGAAAAGCGCTAAGGGAGGACAGAAGGTAATATAAAAAGCTGGAGCTGATTAAGTGAGAGAAAACACTCCCTTGGAAAATACACATTATATGTGCATTATATATACACAAACACACACTTTCAAGCTCTGTCTCCACAGTAACAGGAGGTGTGCGAAATGAGCCTGGCTTTAAAATGTAAATTAATAGGAAGGAAGGATGTGTATATAATATAATGGGTTTGTTTCCCATACACCAAAACCTAAGTGACTAGATGAAAACATATAGTATATGTATGAGTGCTTGTGTGTTTGAAGTGTGTGCACAGCCCAGTGCAATATTTAGCCTTTTTTAGTAGTCTCGCATTCCACACAGCATTCCAGGATGGGAGAAAAACATGCTCCGATTTATTGGCATTTCTTTAAACCAATCACAGTCGTCTTGGGTGGTGCTAAGCGCCGGACTGAGCAATGGTGCTGCTGCAAAATAGTCTCATGAAGGAACTTGTTTTGGTGGAACATGTGTACGTTATAAAGTAGTTTTAGTCGTGCAACAGAAAACTCAGATTGGACAGATAGTCTAGCTAGCTGTCTGGATTTACCCTGCAGAGATCTGAGGAGCAGTTAACCATAGTCCTCACAAATCCACCAGAGGTTAGAACGCCAACACAGAGAAAGAGGACGGTGATGGACATCCGGCCGAAAATGAGGGACATCCGGTGGCACGGAACAATCCCGTAAATTAACCGTTGTACTCTTTTTTCAGTAACCAGTGAATTCATTGTACCCTAAAAAAAACATCCAAGATGGTGGCGTGTGCAGATGCGGCAGCCAGTCCTCAAACTTGGTTACAGTTTGTTTGTTCTTTGTTATTTTTTTCACCTTTATAACCGAAGCACGTACTGTACATTCCTATGACAGTAAAATACTCATCAACATCGGAAAGCGCAGGGATTGGGTTAAGTGCAGCAGACCCTGAGACGATTACTGCCCGCAACATCTTCTGACCGCCCAGCCAGACCAACCGGACCAAACGCCACCACAAGTATATGTGAATTCCCAGAGAAGAGTGGGAAGAGAGCTAAGCTAACCCGGCTTTGACCGAAGGCTACTCCACTACCCAGCCTACTCCTGGTTAATGTCCGGTGAAATAAGACGCATAAGACCCAGTGACGTGAAATCAGAGTATGTGCCACTGAATTAGACCTGAGAGAACTTTTTCTTCCACAGCTGCCTCTATGAAACTGTCACAAAATGATCACTGAGCATTTTGGCTTACACTATCATAAGGATTGGAAATGAGAAGAGTACAGTGTGAAAAAGTTTGGCTTATGTTAACAAAACTACTCTAGATGTGTATCGGCCACCTTTTTCCGTCCTTTGTGTCATGCACATTAAAAAAAGCGTGTGTGGTGTTGTTCCTTCAGGTACCTCCGAGACAATAAAATAGTATTTTTCAATTTTCATGGCATTCGTCTGGTTAGCTTTTGTTATTTCCGATGCATAAGTGGACATTTTGGACTGCTGGCGTTGCTAGAGGAGAGGTCAAGAGGACATTAAAATAATAAGGACTCATTCTGTGGGGGCCATAATTATTTACCGCAAAATCCATTGATGTCAGTTGGTTAGTTAGCGGGTAGCTCTTAAAGCTTCAGCGTGTAACTTTTTGATATTAATCAACGTCCGTTACATTCAAGCCATTGCCAAATGAGTTGCTACAAAGCTAATTAAGACTATCAGCTCCACACAACTCTCTCTGGATTTCTCAGTATGACTATGTTCAGAAGATTGTGTCGTCCGGCGACTTTCCCGCGCAGAAACTCAAGTGAAGATAATGACCTCTTCTGAAGAGTCCATCATGTTTTTTTAATCCTCCGTGTCCTCCTCGGCTACTAGTAAGTGCATGGAGGAGGGGTGGGGGTGGTGCGTGATCACGGAAGGCTTGTATCATGTGGACGCGCCAACAGAATTGTCATTACTTAGAATTCCTCATGGGGGAAACAGAAACTACACACTATAGCTTTGATTGTCAAGAATCACTGTCAGGGACAGGGGAGTTGGTTTTGTTGAAATTTCGGACTGACGGTTGTGCCAGACAAAAGGTTAAAAATATCTAATTTCATGGCAATTTGTCCAGTAGCAGGGGATGTCTTACCCTGGACTTAAAGGGTATTTTCATTTTTTTTTACCTGGACCCTATTTCCCCATGCATTTGTGTCTAAGTGACTAATGGTCCAGTATTAAGTGAGGACCGACCGCAGCGAACTGGATTGCAATGTAACCCTATGGGGCAATTTTGCATCCTCAATTTTTGTCCACTATAAGTAATTGTTTTTGCCACTGACACTCAGACTGTTACTAAAAGTGTCTGACAACATTATTGATCTCACAAGGGGACTTCTTGTCCGAAGACAGCGGTTTGGAGTGTGGAACGTGAGTCGGGTGAACAGCACTCCGGGAGTTTTTTGTTTGGAAATACAGAAATTAGGTAGGGATACATTGCAGCCCGGTTCACGGCAGCCAGTTACTGCGTTCTCGCTCAATACTGGACTGAAAAGATTTTTTTTAGTCACTTAGACACAAATGAATAAGAAAATAGGGTCCAGGTTAAAACAAAACAAAATTAGCCTAAGTGTGCGAGGTTGATCCTTAAAGTGAAAGAATCTAGCCCATTTCATATAAAATTAGAAGCTATTTCCAAAGTCATTCATACCTATTCTATTATGTGTACTATACTGCCTAATTGTAGGGTATTTGCAATGAAAGTATAGTTGCTGATGAGATTTAACGGAAAGTGCTCAATTTCAGAAGCTTTTAACTGCCACTGTACCTTTCATGTAACCATAGGGTTTCTACTAGAACCTTCTTAACTCTAGGCTTTTTCCAGCTCTTATATATCTTCTGTTGAAGTTAAAAAAGTTAAAACATTGGTGATATTTTAGAGCAATATACTTTTAGGTCAGAAATGTAACTTATTTAATGTAAACTGCTGTAAGACTGAGTGAAACTGAAACTAAGCTGAAAATGATTGTTTCAATGCTGATTAAGCCTAATCCTCACCCCAACCCTAGCTTCTAAAGAATTGAATAAGTCACGTCTGTTATTTAGCATAAAGGTAGAAGCTCTAGAAGACCTATTGTTTAATCAACTTTGAGAGCCATCCCCTGTTGGGCCAGACAAAGAATGAGTATTCCTGTAGTTTGGAAACAATTGACACTGACTTGGTAAGATCCTGTGGCCGGGTGTGGCCACAAGACACATGGATTAGGAACACCTTTTCTTTTGAAAACATCTGACCAATACGGAGGGATTTAATTTGAGGAACCACCCTCAACTTTTTTAGGATAAATTTGGAAACTTCACAATGATTCAGGATTGTCTTGATGTGACTCCCGAAGGGGAGGCATGTTGATTCAGTCCACTGCTGGCTGTGTTTTATTGATTTATTGTTTTGTCATGTTTGGACTGCAGACTGTGACCTCACAAGGAAGCATGTCTGTATGTCCGCTGCTTGCAGTGTATTGTTTTATCATTGTCACATGACTGATTGATGTGACTCCAGAACGGAGATGCATGTTTTCAGTCCACTGTCAGCTGCAGTGTAACATCCGCTTTTTGTCTTGTCATTTTCACCATGTTGTTCTCATTAAACCTTTTGCTTAATTTTCAATTGGACCCTAGCTTTCTCCTTCCTCGTCAGAAATCAAACGATCACGTTGTGTGCTTTTACATTTTCCAACACTTCCCACTCGATGGAACGAGGACCGACAAGCGTCAGGAGGCAACACAGTTCATGGAAAATTCAGCCTTTGGCACTTTTCAGCTATGAATCCCTTTCTTGCTCTTACCTGCAGTGAGAAGACGCAGTGCAGACAGAGAAGCAGCATCACAATGGCCAGCAGCGCGGTGGCCAGGTGGCGCAGGTCACCCAGTGACTCCACCAGGGGAATGCTGCCCACCTGCCAGTCGTAACACAGCACGATGGGGGCCAGAAGCAGCCAGGCGTTGAAAGACAGCAGGTAGGAGTAGGTCAAAATCCTAAAGAGAGGGGGTGGAGAGAAGGGAAAGTGGGAAAGAAGAAAAAGAAAAGAGAAAAATTTGAATCACACAGCAATGCTATCAACTGTCAAACCTAACAAGAATTTCAATCAATCATAAGCAGAGGTTAAAGTGGGTCGGAATGATCCTGAATGGCGTTCAAGCACCTTCGATTAACGTGTAAATTAATCTTAATTGGCAGTTTCATACATCAGTGGTTCCCGTTTGTTTAAAATAATGCCAAATATCCATTCCAGTGTGTCCACTGCGAGTCCATGCACAAGGCAACTGTCTGTGGTGAGTTCACATGTCTGTAATAAAAGCAGGAACAGGTGACGATCATGTGTGCCAGTAGCCTACTGGTTACAGGCAGGCTCAGTAGTGAGCGTAAAATAAACTGTATCGACACGGTAACGTGCTGCAGATCTGGTGTTTTTAGCTGAGCTAGACAGAATATCTGGTTAAAACAGATTGGTGATGGTGTTCTGCCCTCATTGTTCTCCATGAAGTTAGCTGGAGGTGAATGTAGCCGCGGTGTGTTTTATGTGGACTGACTGCGGCAGACTCCATTTGGTAACTTAGGAGGCAATTATGCCTTGTGTGCTCTTATTCATTTGGCATGCAGTTAACACACTAGTCATAATTTAGTGTTTAATAGAACTCAACTCCTGGCTGTTTTAGAAGAAGGAAATAACGAGAGTGACAGGTGAACTATAGCTGTAAAAGTGAGTTTTCTTGAAGCTTTAAGTGCTGTGTAGTGGATAGAAACTTTAATAAAGTCCCCGTTCTATCCTATCCAATATTTCCTATATTTCTAAGCAAATTTTCTGTGCTGTATTCTGACAAAATCCCGCGGCCCCCCCCCACTTAAAAAATCCTGGAATCGCCCCTGTTAAGTACCCTATAAACATCATTTCAGGAGACATGGCTGCAAATGAGGGCATAGTAGAATCATCATTTTGTTTCAATTTTTACAGTCATTCTTTCATCTGCCATTAGTATTCCTCTCCCACAACTGACTTCCAGCAAATCAGAGCAACCACTTCAAGTTGATTCTCCCCTCTGACTCCAGTAAAATGAGGTAACAACACAAAAGACGCTGAGCTAAAGTCCTCATCGATTCTGACAGAGCTCGTGTTGGACTGCATTCTAAACAGTCCGACCGCAGGTTAGGTATTGATTTCCTCCAGGAAGATCTAAGGGAAAAGTCTGAAGCTCAACGTGGCTGTGAAGCCAACTGCTGACGGGCCGTGGTTTGTGTGTGTGTGTGTGTGACACAGGCTGAATCCCCTCTGAACATGACAATTAAAACATGTCAGGAAGACGAAAGGAGCTAGTGCTGCTCCTCCCTCTTCCCGAGCCCTCTGCTGTCTCCCTTTGTTCCCCCGAGTGCTGTTCAGATTGGCTATTAGAGAGATTGACGGCTAGGGAGAGACATCGGAGACAAAGTCTGAAATAAACACAGAACCGAGTCAATGGGCATACAAAGACTTGAAGAGGACTTTCAGAGGTTGTCTTGAGCACACACACACACACACACACACACACACACACACACACACACACACACACCAAGGTAGTGCTGACAGGGCGTTTAGCACGCAGCAGAATGTTCTCCACCTGCCGTCATCTGATGGGTTTGGGCCATAAATTCAATTCCCTTTTCCAGACTTTGCAAGCCCCTCTAGCCACAAATTATCACTCACACACACACACACACACACACATACACACAGTCGCCCGCACACACACTCTCCTATTGACAGAAGCTCACAGACAGGAGAAGAAACATAAGTTAGAAGGATAAAAGTAGTTAGGGATCGGGGTGCAGAAAGAGAAAAGCAGTCATTTCTCAGGTGGAGCTTGGGCGTTCTGCTCTCCTGAGGTGGAACACACACACACACACACACACACACACACACACACACACGCACATGCTTGCATACACAACAAAGCAATGTCAATGAGTAAAATGGCTCGGAGTAAAAATTCAGCGATCTCAAAGTTCTGTAGTGTTCATTTTGTCAGCTTCTCTTAGATTTTCTCTTAATTCTCATCCTAACATCAAAAGTTGAGGTGAGTTTTAGTCATATTTAAATATCATCATATTACATATGATGATATTATATAAATCATATTACTTCATCCTTCATCGTTTTAGTCATATTTTAGTTGACAAAAAGACAGAGAAAAGCATTAACATTTGGGTCAAGGCAAAGGACGAGTGTTTTAGTCAAACAACTGAAAACTGAAAACTGGAAACTTGTATGATTAAGAAGTCTGCTATTTCAAAATAATGCAACGATCAGATACAACAGACATGATCCATGATGTGATTAGTGTTGGCTATCATTTGGATTTTAATGATTCCCATTTTGCTGATCAATTCCAGTTCTTAACGATTCTTAATTCTGATTCTCTGAGGGGCGGGGTCATAACAGGGCATGTGCATTAGGGGCGATACCAGGATTTGTAAAGTGGGGTGTCACAGGGGGTGGGGACCAATCAGTCAGGGGGGGCCAGGGGATTTAATCACAATACAGCGTAGAAAATCTGCTTAGAAATATTGGAAATATTGGATAGGATAGGAACAACACAATGTAATTTTGCTAAATAAAACATCTCATTCATTATTAATTTCACTTGTTTTTATTTTCAACACATTGTATATCTAAATACAATATACATCTTCTATGGGCTGATTTAGTTTTTGCCTTGGTGTGTCTGATGAATCATTAAAACAGTGGGATTGTCTTTATAGCTCTGGAATCAAACTGAGCAATAATTTTCAGTATTTTCTCCATGTTGCCAAACAAGTTATTGCTGTCTTGTCTTTATTTAATTGAAAACCAATTTTGGCATCCATCTGGCGACTTGTTCTAAGTACTGGCTCAGTGGGAATCCTACTCATTTGGTTAGAGCATAGACGAAGCATATACATGTTGAAAAGTAGAGGCCCCCGAACAAATCCTGGAGAAACTGGGACCATGAGTCACAATCAACTTTAAAAAGCTATTTTTATATATTATATTTATATAATGTTGAACGGCCACGAGTAGAGCAGGATGGATGGAGCGAGGACACGCTGACAGACAGACAGTCACACATATAGGTGATAAAGGAATACTGGAGGCTCAGCCAGACATCAGGGAGCAGAAATAATGACGGTGAAATGAAGGTGAGCAGGAAGGACAGAGCGAGGGATATGAGAATCCGCTATAAATTTCCCAGGTGGCCGAGGGAGAGGAGAGCTATTTTTCACCGCTGCTGTTCTAATCGCTCACCGATGACGACAAACACTGACACTGCTGAGAGGACCATCAGACCTCACTACTGTCTGCTGGCACCCGCAATCCTTAATACTAACTTATTAGTCTCGCATTGCCAGACCTTCCTCCACAGCGCTACGGAGTAAGGTCTGGCTAGTCCACACAGCATTCCTGGATGGGAGAAAAAAAAGGAAGGAACTTGTTTTGGTGGAAAATGTGTACGTTCAAAAGTTGTTTTAATCGTGCAACAGAAAACTCAGGTAGGACAGATTCTAGAGTCTAGAATCTAGAGTAGAGTCTAGCTAGCTGTCTGGATTTACCCTGCAGAGATCTGAGGAGCAGTTAACCATAGTCCTCTAGAGGTCCACTAGAGGTTAGAACGCCAACACAAAGGAAGCTGGCTGAAAAGAGGGACATCTGGCGGAATTTCCAGCGGTACTGGAACAATCCCAGAAGTGGAGCGTTGTGGATATAGACTATGATCTCATTAATAACTCCCATCTAACTCCATTTTCTGTCAACAATTTGACAGTTCACACATGAGGGCTTTACCCCGAGGCAAGATTATATGAAGGTAAATATGGTGCAAAAAGGGAGAGCTTGTAGAATACAATGTGAGAACTTGCAGAACAAAAAATCTGAACTTGTATGTTAAAATTTGCACTTGTAAAAATAAAATTTGCACTTGTAAAAAATATTCACACTTGTATGTTAAAATTTGCACTTGTAAAAATTGAATTTGCACTTGTAAAAATAAAATTTGCACTTGTAAAAAATATTCACACACATGTGATCTGAATTTGAAGTCATACAAAGAAAAAAAACATGAGAGCTTGTAAAAAAAATCTGAACTTGTAAGTTGAAATTTGCACTTGTAGAAAATGTTCACACACCTGTATTCTGAATACACAAATGTGTAGATTGATATTTACATGAACACAATGACAGCTGCAAACTTATAATGCAACATTTACTCGTATACTTTTTTTTTTACTCTGGTTCATTTTCCATCACAACCACAACTCAGTGATTACAACCTCTGGAATCTGTCACTGCAACTTCACATATGTGCTCTCTCGCATCACAAAGTGGCGAATCTGCGCACCTCGACTTTCACAACACTCTTGACGATACATTTGGTGCAAAACAAACTTGCACTTGAAGCTCTGAAGATGTGAGAGAGCAGGTGGGGGGGGGGGGCGCAGAGCGGGATCAGCCAATCAGAAGACGAAGCGGTCTTTTCTGTTCTTCTTCATGTCGGCTAAGATCCGCAATGGCTCAACAAGAAAGGGTAAGTTGGTTCCAAAAGCTTTGTTTTGGTAGATTTTTAACGTTACTGTGATTAACAAGTAAATAAATGATGCCACAGACACTTCACATTCCTAATAACGTGTTACGTTAGTAACAAAATAAGAGTCAATGAATGCACTTTGGCTAACATTAGCTCTATGTTAGCTAGCTAGCTAGTTGTATATCGCTAACGATATAACAATGCAGTATTCAAATGCAGTAGTTTCAAAGGCTTCCAATGAGGCTCCAAACATCTACTACTGAGGACTCGCCTTGCATTGTAACGTCAGCTAAAGTTATGATTTACCCGCTAGCAGTTATTTATTTAACATAACCTAGTCTGCTAACTAAGGTTAAGGTTAACTCTGAACTTGTAAAGTTAATAAGTAAGCTAATTATCAATAATATCTACATTTCATAAAGTTACAAACTTCATAGCCATTTTTAGCTTTTGGATTTAGGCAAAGGAGACATTAATAATTATTACATGGGATGCGACAGCCGGATACACTCTTGTTCCAGACACATAAGGCTCTCATTAATGTCCTGGTATCATTACCTCGACGTTAGCTGCTTAGAAAGCTGTTATTACATTTTTGAAAATCACAGACATGAAAAATCAACATTTCTTTAATTTTTTTTTACAACAGTTAGTTAGTTAGTGTTACATGTGCCTCTGGTGTGTGTTTCTTGTTTTCTCTCTGTCTCTCTCTCTGTGCCTTGTTCTGCCCTCCTCCCTCTGCCTGTTGAACACCTGAGCGTAATCAGTGCTCAGTTAGAGTGGGGGGGCGATAATAAGGCAGAGAGTGAAGGGACAGAGGCACATGGAGGGCACGCCAGCAGCACACTTTAACCATTTCTCTCCACAAGCAGGTTTGTGTTTCCCAACCTCCATACACACTTGTAGTGTTTATTTTGTTAGTTTGGGCTGGGTATTAACAGTAGTTCAGTTATCCCTCTTTGGTTTGTTCTAGGATTAGGTTACCCCTTTTTAGGTAATTTAGGGGGAGAAGTGGGGAGTGATGGCCCATTGCGAGGTTGGTCCAGCGTCTTCCCATCTTTTGTTTTTTTTTGGCTGGGGTCTCCGGTCCCTTTTTTGTTTCTCTTTGTTTGCTACTTGGTAATATTTTTGCATTATTTAATCAAGCTTGTTGGTTAATTGTTAACCTTGTGTCTGGCATCCTTTTTTATATGTTGCATCCTCCAATCCCTTTTGAGCCTTTGTTTGTTTCTGTAAATGGAGGCCGTAACAACAGTACATTTATAGGGTGACAACAGTCCCCTTCATAGAGAGGCAGAGTTGCGGTTGCGATCTGTATTACCATATTTTGTAGGCTCACATCCCATGGCCACCCTTAGATTTGTCACATTTGTCGTCTGTTATGAATGTGTGTTATGAATGTGTGTAACGTTATATCAGTGTCTGTTTCTTACTGAGCTTGGTCCAGTGTCTATGCCATCATGTATAGTCATACGTTATTTTTCTCTCAGGAACCACATGATGCTGCAATTGAAAATGCAGTGAGAGGTCTTCTCAGCTGCATCCAAAACTGTAAAAAATCCAATGCGGAGAGGCCTAGCAGTTCTCTAAGGCCCATGGAATCTCCTGGAACTAGCAGTTCCGTCAACAACCCTGTTCATCGGGAAATGCAAAGGTAAGTTAATATGCGCTTAAATTAATCCAATTCCAGGATTTTGTGTTTGTCCATGTAAATAGATGGCAATTAAGTTTTTTTGACACTTTAAACACATTTTAAATTGCAATACTGGCCTGTTTTTACTCCATTGTTCATTAAATAAACCTTTTACACCCAAAAAATACAGGAAAAACTCTTAAAACATACAGTTTTGTCTAGTGTTACGCCCTGTATCAAAAGGTTAGTATCAATTACCAAACTGGGGTCCGTTTCAGAGAGCAGGTTTAGTGAAAACTTTGAGTTAGTTAACCCTGAGATGAGGGAAACTCTGGGTTTTCTGTTTCAGAAAGAGAGGTAACTTAACCTCAGAGTCAGTTACTATGGTAACTGAGTCTGTGAACCTAACCTGGTCGGGAGTAGGTTTTCTTCACGAAACCCTGAGTTTCTCTCAGTCTCCTCCCTCTGACACAGTGTCAGAGACTGAGAGAAACTCGGGGTTTCTTCTCTCTCATTTCCTCATTCATTCATTCATTCATTCATTCATTCATTCATTCATTCATTCAGTCTGTATCAGGCGCATTTTCATGCAGTTTATCTGCATGAATAAAAACTTAATAAATAAAACTTATTGTTAGGCAGATTATAAACGTTTTTTTCTCAAACATGTCATGTCCTTTTGTCGACGATCCCGTTGATGAAAAGCTGTATTAATTCACAGAGAGTTTACGTCGGGAGATGATATTGAGTCCCGACTAAATGTATTTTCATTTCCACATTTTTTCACAGTCCATCAGATAGGCTACCTTATCTGTCCTCATATCACTAACATCCACTATCGTGGACATGCTTTAACATCCCAGCAGATTCTTTGTCGCATTACGTTTTTTGCAAACGGCATTTTTATTTATTGGTGATGATCATACTGTAATAGTGAAGCCACTGTAGCCGTCAGAAAAGTGTGACTCGCTCTGAAACATTTTTTAAACATTTTTTGTAGTGTTCCCTGGACACAAACCAGTGCCATTAAAAAGAAATAAATTATTATACATTATAGTTCTGTTAATGATCATGGTGCAGCCTCAGAATGGGATATAGGCCTAGTAGTAGCTTACTTTTTCGCCCGCAGGATTGCACCCAAATGAAATTATAGGTGTAATACAATTCCAGTATTCACCAGTAATATTATAAGTTAAATATGTCATTAAATATGAAATTAATACACTGTTAATGCTTATGCATTGACTCGAGCAGCAATTTTCTTCCACACCAATTCTCTCTCTGTTGCAGCAGTCGCTTTATTAACGAAATAGCCTACATGTTCAAACTTGCTGTATGTGCGCATGAGTATTTCTGCCGACCAGTTTGTTTGTGGTTGTTACCATGGTGAATCGTAGTATCATGGCGCCATTCATGCTACCTTTTTATTGTGGTGGTGCATGCGCGTGAACATACACTGAGTTGATTGAACCAACTCAAATCAGCTGTTCTGGAACCGAAAACTCAGTTTCCCATCTCAGGGAAAATTAACTCAGACATCAGGGTTACACTCAGAGTTTGTTAAACCTCCTTCCTGAAATGGACCCCAGAAGTGTGTCTATTGCTATTATTTTGCTGGAGATACCCCATAACTTTTTTTACCCTGGTGGCATCGATACTCTGCAGTTATTCAACTGTAAAGTGCTTACTAATACTGAAATGCAGCCATTGTTAAAAATATCCCAAGACCAACAGCTGATTCTGTCAACCTTGTTGATTTTGCTCCCCCCTCTTATTTTTCAACTTGTTTCAAGATCTTTTCCAGCAATATATGCTGGAAGCCGTAAAAGAAAGGCACCTGAACCTCCAAGATCAACTTCTAAAGTAATAGAACTCCAGTTCTGCCTGCAGCCAGAGAACTCCGATAGGACACCAAAAGACGAAACCATGCTCCTGCAAGCGGGCTTAGGAAGGAGAACTGTACATGTTAATGACGATGCTGATCACACTGAGGTACGCCATTTTTTTTACAGCATGACACTTTAGTTAGTATGAAAAATATTATCAAATCAAAGAAGATATCATTGTGGAGATACAATACCATAAATGTAAAAAAAGAAGTGTGCTTTTTGGGCATTATTTTGTACATGTGACGGTTGAGACAGACAGCCAGGAAAACGTTTCGCTATCAGTATGGTAATTTCATTCATTGTTAATGAATGAGCATTGTTATTTTCTGTCTACATGTCTACTGTAGTTTGTGGTTTTTAACTACTGTGAATGTAGCCTGACACTCACCATTGGCAGGGCTTAATCCGAGGGGCGGGATAAACGGTTGTCTTTCAAATTTCCTCTGCACGCTACAACCAACCAGAGCAAAAACATCTTTGTTTTCAAGTAGCAGGGAATTAACACGGAACCGTCGCAACTCTGCCGTCATTATGTTAAGCCCCGCCCACCGACTCTATACACGATGTGATTGGCCTGACCAGAATTTGGTATATCCAGCTTGCAAGCCAACGGAGAGTTGCAGACGAACCTGGCTGCAACTTACATTTTCTGCTGCTAGCGTGCATCTATTTCTATGATTTCTAGGCTACTGTTCATGGGCTGTTTTGGATCAAAAATCTCTTCTGGAAGGTTATAGGACAGGTGTTGAGTTTAAGTTAGATTGTAGCAAAAAGTTTTTTTGACCGTTACAACATAGCAAAGTAACACACAATTATAGAAACATATATGTAAAGTTAAAAGTTTTGGCACTGAATGAATAGTAATTAAGTAGCCTAACTTCTGCTACAAAGTGAAAACATTAAGTACCCTGACAAAATTAAAGACAGCACAAGGCAAGTGATTGATTCCAGCCCCCAGCATCATGTGTATGGAATGTGGTATCATTACCCACTTTCCATCATGTGTTTTGATCTTCAGATAACCAGAGTTCTGCTTGAGGAATACCCTAAATTGAGAAATTTGCGTGGCGGTTGGCTTCTCCAAAAAGCTGCAGGTGAGCTAATTTACACCGGGCAGAAGAGTTGAGCCTCCATACCTGTTCAGTACTTCATATTTGAAAACTTTTGGAATAATAATGAACTTCCATTTCTGCGTTTTTTTTAATTTTTTTCTTTCAAAGGAGGCAGTGGACAAAGGAAGACTACTCCACTGGTCCATGGTTCCCAGGGCTACACAGCAAAAATATTGAAGTCCTCCTCAAACAATGGAAAGAACATCATCTATATTGTCCCCCTTCAAGAAAAGATCGACACAACCCCCTTGCCATATGATTCACCGGAGTTTCAGAATATGCCAAAAAATGACTGCATGACCTGTGGCACATCAGTTCCTCTTCAGTTGCTGCCTTTCCACATTGAATCCTGTCAGTGTCATGATAATGTAAGTGATCTGATTCAATGCTGTTGCTAAGAACAATACATTCCCTTAGTTGTTTAAGGCTTTATAATCTATACCTATTCCTAACATATAATACATGTATTTGGGTTGTGTTCTGCATATTAGTTAGATATTACATGTTTGTAGAAAAAATGATAATGATACTTTTTTTCCCCCTTCCTTGTGGAGAATTTTGAACTTGTGGCAGAAGAGGAGAAAGACCAGGAACCAGATGTTATTTGTGTGGTAAGCAATTATTAAGATTTAAATTAACAAAGTCACAAAAGCTCAAATCAATGCTGAAGTCTCATTGCTTGAGTCCAATTCTCACTTTAAATGTTAATCTGAAATCAGTTAGTCATTCTAATCTATCAAAAAGGTACTGGCCCTGATGTTATTACTTGAGATTTTACAAGTGAAAAGTGGATGTCAGTGTCGGTGGGCTCGTCCATAATCGGAGGGACCTGATGTCCGAAATACACCCGGTGTGAATTTCACTCGGCGCCTTGATTAAAGCTGAACTGCTGCATAGATCACGGTAGCCACACACATCTGCACGGGCATCACACTGCTTGTCTCTATTTTTTTACGCAGTTAGTCTATAACATAAATACCTCATTGTACCCGAGGCAATGTGACCAGCAGAGCAACCTTGTAGGTGTTTGTACTAGTGTTAATTTCGTCAGAGTAAATATGTTCGTCAATTTTTTTCCATGACTATGACGAGACTGCACCAATGTCCAAAAACACTGACTAAGACTAAATTAACATGCATTATTGTTGACGAAAAAGACGAGATTAAAATGTTTTGCATAAAATAAAAACTAAGATAAAATCTCTCTACATTTTCGTCTAAAATCGTCTCTACTTTTTACCAATTGCTGCTTGGTTCCCAGAAAAAAATGTGACTGAATAAATGACTAAAACTAACAAGGACATTTGGCACAAGACTAAGACTAAATTAAAAATAGGTGACAAAATGAACACTAGTTTTTACATTTCACATTAAATTAATCAAATTAATGTATCCATAATCCTGTAGTTAAAACGATCCAGTTAATAATTCAGTAATAGCCTACGCTTTCACAACCTACCAACTGCATTACATTAATATCGATGCAGTGAAGCTGGCAGCAACTACACAGAGCAAATATGGAGTCTGTGTAGCAGGTTAAAAAAAAACCTTGCACAACTTGTGTGACGCATTGCATCCCTGCCCCATGTTTTGGCTGTAATATTCATGTATCTAATTTAGTGTCATGTGAACCTGGTTAATCAAGTGTTATACTAAACCTCATTGTTGACTCCGCAGGATTCTTGCCCAATATGTGGAGAGCAATTTGCTGCTGAGGCGATGGCCCTCCATGCAAGTTCATGTGGGGAAAGGTAATGTCAACATGTCACTGGAGTATCCGCAACAGTTGACACTATATTTTACACAATGGCAAGTGAAACAAGGCCCTTTAACACCAATTAAAACCATCACCAAGTCACTAAAGGAGCTGCAACACAGCTCAAAGTCATAACTAGGGTCCTACTAAACTCTTGGCCCTGAGAATTGCATTACAGACTGAAATCAACCATTTACTTTGTAATTTACCTTTTTTTTCTATTAAATGCAGAATTTAGGTGAGCTTTGCATTAATTAGTTTGATAAAATAGTGCAATGAAATGTTTATTTTTTAGCTTTGTCATTTTAGATGTCTGTAATGCATTTACAATTTTTGTTTTTGTCAATAACATCAAAATGTGTGGGTTTTATTTTTTTAAATTTTTTTTTAATATCATCTAGTTTTCCTCTGAATTCCATAATGGCGGCTGCATCTGAAAACAGCACTTCAGCACCAGAGGTTTCCACAAGCAGTGTCACTGAAAGCAGCCTTGCTAGCCCATCCAGTTATGGGTACTTAACACCTGGCACATCACAAACCTCAGGGCCAGTACCTGCAATATCTGACGGTGTGTTTTCATGGGTCTTAACATTTCTTTTACTCCCACAGAAATATTATACCCTTGTACAAACACAATTACGAAAAATATTTTTCAGCCTGGAAGAGGGTTGAAGTTCCAGAGAGGGCAGCGATACTATACAGAAGGCATTTGCTTCAGGAAAAAGAGGATGAACCAACACTGAAAGTAAGAACTGACATGAGAGAGGACGTTGAAGATCAGGAGGGAAGACTAATCAGCTTTTACAAGGTTTATAAAGTAGATTGGGCCAGACCACTCCATTGCAGATTGGAAGGTAACTACATTTTACAAATATATTGTACCTAAAGTAATATGTAGTTGCTTCAATTGACAAGTAACAATAGTATTTGTTTTATAGGTGATGTAGCAACTGGAGAGGGTGTGAAGCGCCATTTCTTCAGCCTAGTGATGCACAAGTTGCAGAATAGATTCTTGATGGATTTTGGCAAGTTTTTGGACAGTTTATT
The DNA here is from genome assembly GCF_008315115.2 of Sander lucioperca. Lineage (NCBI taxonomy): Eukaryota > Metazoa > Chordata > Actinopteri > Perciformes > Percidae > Sander > Sander lucioperca. The sequence continues at coordinate 28,893,824 of NC_050192.1, read as the reverse complement.
AATTTAATTATGTAGCCCTTTTATCACAAGCATGTTTCAAATGACTTTACAGAGAATGAACTTTACTAAAGTCTACATATGTGATAACCTGTATAATTAAAGGAGATGCCCCATGCTCCATTGCTCTCCATGCAGGAAATAGAACAAGCACTATGCTTTTTGAGGGCCAAGCTGATCACCTCATCCCTTCCACCTCCCAAGTACTTGTGCAGAGTGACTTGTTCAAGATGGCAGGGAGGATGATAGGTCACTCTTTTCTGCATGGTGGTCCTCCACTGACAGGTGTCAGCCCAGCAATTCTGCACGTTTTGTTAGGTGGCCCCCGGGAGACAGCAACCATCGTGCTGGAAGATGTGGCAGATATCGATATCCGCGAGACAATACAGCTGGTAGGTTTGAAGCGGAATGTAAAGTATGAACTAAGCCACATGAATACTTGCATGCATGTCTCCATATTCATATACCTTGTCTCAACCATCCAGCTTGAGAGGAAAACAAGCAGTGAGCTGACAGAGGATCAGAGGGCTGCTGTTAACCAGTTGGCATTATCTTGGGACCTTCCTGTGTTGACACAAGCCAACCATGTCTGGCTTTTACACAGTCTTCTACAGCATGCGGTAAGCTCAACCAACCAAAACTTTATGTTCATAAAGAAAGGGATTTCTCTGTTGTGGTAAGAGTTTGATTCACCAACTGTTAATTTTGCTATTTCTGGTGAAATGTACAGTATTTTACTGCTTAATTATGATTTTTAAACCATACCAAGTTTTTATGCCCATTACTCCTTGAAAGAATTAACAACTCACTTTAATATCTATGTAGGTGTTAGGGCGAACCTCCCAACAAGTGAAACAGCTGAGGCAGGGACTGCAGGACACTATGTTATGGCCACTGTTGGAGGCCAGGCCAGATGTGGTTCCAGTGGTTTTCCCACGTCAGTCTATGGCTAAATGCAGTGCTCAGGTATTTTAATCCATGTTATTAAAGATATATATTGCCAATTTAAATCCTGCTGTGTCATGGCAGTGTGTACCAAATAGTGTTTGACTTTTCTCTGTGGCGCCAGTGCATGGAGCAGATGAGGTCTACTGGATCTTGGCAGACCTCTGTTGCTCTGCACAGGCGCCACGGAAGGAAGACAAGCACACTGTCCACACAAACATGGCACATAGATGTTTTAAAATTGGCAAAGTATCCCTAAAATTAATAAGTTTTGCTTTTTTTGTACTGTTCAGTGCATTCATATTATTCAAATATTACATTCAGATGGTTCTAGACAACATCATCTGGCCTGGAGAAGAGGAAAAGGAGGACGACAATGGAATCTCTGTTGTGGAGACAGGTATATCGTTTTTCGTACTTTCCAAGATCTACAGGTTTTATTATGGAACATGTTGAAAGCAATAACATTTACAATAATAGTGAAGACTTAAAATAACACACATGGAATTCTGCAGTGATCAAAAAGCTGTGTTAAAAGATAAATTTTAGATTGTGGCCTCCTTGTGCCTTCATGGAAAGATAAGGGCTTTAGAAAGAAATTCATACATACCTTTACTATTTATTTGTCGAAACTAATTTTGAGCAATTAATTGCAGACTTGAGTCTCAGAATCATAATATCATTGATGTAACATTTGTTGTCCTCTCTTCCATTGGTGTGTTATTATCCATTTAAGTGACCGAAGAAAAACTCAAGCAGCTGGTAAAATTCTGGGTTGGCTGGGAGCTGCCCATGCAGGACATGCAAGTGGAGGTGGTGCAGGCAGACCATCCAACATCTTCCACCTGCTTCCATATCCTGCGCTTGCCTGGTTACTACACCAATTACCAAGAGTTCCATGATCATCTGGAAGGTTGCATTGCAACAAATGATACTGGATTTGGACTGATATAAAGTCTAAAAACATAGTGGCAAGGTCTGCTGCGTGCTATTGTTAGGCCACACCACAAATTGGTGTTAAAGTTAAAGCAAAGTTCAGAAAGTAGGTGGCAGCCATTTTTGCTTTTCATGAAAAACATAAATACACATGGTAGTTTTCATTTTGTTTTACTTTTAATAACAAGAATGTATGCATTTTATCTATGCATTTTATTTATTGACAAAGTTGTTTACATTTACCAATATGGTTGGGCATCGAGAACCGATTCCTACTTGGAATCGTTTCAAAAATTACGATTCCAGTAGAATTGTTTCTTTATTGAAATCGTTTGGAGGATTTGGTTTGAAATCTGATCATGGGTTCCAAATTTAACATGCGCAAGTTTTTGTTTCCGAAGCGGCCAGGCGCTTGTTGTGTTGCAGCCATGGTGCACAGTAAGCGGTGCTCTAGTGTAGCTTTATTTTACGTTGAAAAAGCGCCGTCAAACTGCAACCCACCATTGAATCAAAATAAAACTTTCCTCTTTTGTGAAATAAGCATGTGACACGTTTCAACTCCACACTCAAAGAATCGGAATAGAGAATCGATAAGAACCGGAATTGAAAGGAAGAATCGCAATTGGAATCAGAATCTTTAAAATCTAAACGATGCCCAACCCTACTTACCAAGATGTTTATATAGTGTCTTCCATTGAAAGGGTTTGTTTTATTTAACAGTAAAAGAGGTGTTTTAAAACAATTCTGTGCATGTGTTCTTTAATAAAAAAAAAAAATATGCTTGAAGTAGAAAGTTGCATGCTGCCTGAAAACTGCTGACAAAGAATGATAGTCTGCTTTAAACTAAAAGTAGTCGCTTGCACTAGTGTACCAGACGAAAACAAAAAGTGTTTAAGACCTAAAGTTAAACTGATATCTCAAAGTATAGTAAAGTCTCTCTCTCTTTTATCTATTTATTCTCCAAATATGCTGCATAACCACGTCAGTGAACAACAAACAGGTCAGGAGGGATGTGAAATATTACATATATTTAAGATCTCAACAGAATAAATGTGCTTTTCAGTTATCACACATAATTTAATCACACTGCACTAATAAAGATCCTTCCTAGTCTCTAGTCCTTGCTCGTTTTTCAGGGGGACATGAGAAGCAGTTTACAGAGATTACCCTACTCATAGCCAATGCTGTGCATGTACTCCAGTGCAGCTAAATATCTGTCTACTCCCATGCATGTTGAAGGTCCCATTGGGTCCACAGCAGCACAAAGTCCAGCCAGCTCATCAGGTCTCAAAGGGCAATCACTTTCAGGGACATGGATGCCACAGTTTGGATCAGAGGGTGTAAGGCCACTACTCTCCCAGTCAATCAGAGGGATGTGCAAATCCTGCAAGATCAGAAGTAATTATTTATTCTGCCTTAACTCCATGCTGTGCTGAGCATATTTCAGAAATACATACCTCATTGTACTCTCTCTGTACAACTGAGTTGTGCTGTAGTCCCATGTGCCATAGTTGGTTGGGAGTGAGATTTCTCTCAGTTGAAAGGGGATGATTGTCCCAGCCATCTGTGAACACATCAAGCTGGGCTTGCAAGCGGGGAATAAACACATAGTGGCAGCAGAAAAGGTGAGCACTACTCGACAGGTCAAGAAGACCATCCTCTTCCAGCTGGTGCAGCAGATTGTAGAAGAGACATGTGACTGCTCTAAAGACATCTCGCCAGAGACGTTCAATTCTGTTTAAAGCACAATAGAGGAAGTGAGAATCAATTGATGATGTCATGCCATTTAATAATAGCATAACAATTTTAACACATTTATGTATATGTGTTCTCGTTACCTCTGATTATGCACACTTTTTCCCGCGATGAAGCTGTTTCTCCCAGCTCCTCGAACGGAGAACATAAGGCGGGCCACATCAACATTTTCCAACCCATGGTCTCCCCGAACCCTTATAGGTGAAGTTTGTTATAGTTAAAGGTATACATTGTTTTCAATTTAATGAAGAACCTTTACCTTTGTGGTAAGCCATGCTTCTCAACCGCTTCATTGAAGAAGGCAAGAGTAGTGGAGGCCTTGTTGTTATCAGCAACACCAAGATACATTATCTGTGAGAATAATACAGAAAACACTCCATCACACCCTAAACCGCACATTTTGATTTAGGTATACAAGATTACATTCATGACCTGAACTTTAAATTACTAGGTGTCCATATGAAAATTTAGATTTTCTGCATAAACAAATAATTAGTCAACATAATTGTTATGCAAAAATTAAAAGGCATGTGTGATTATCAGTACCTTTCTTGAGTAGCCATCAATTCCTCCGAATATCACCATATTGTACCTTAATTGACATGGAGAAAAAATAGGCATAATCATTTATCCCCTTATTTTCTACATTGTGAACCTGCAATAGTTTTCTATTAGACTAACACAACAAACCTTATAAGTTTGTGGTTTGTGTCAATATGCATCAAAGATCTGGGGGCTGGGACAGAGTATGTCCTGCGTACCACACACCGCAACTCAGCCATTCTGGACACAATCCCTACAGTGTCAACTCTGTGCATTGATGCACGAATCCTCTGCCACTGTACACGATGTCCCTGTGCTCGCAGCAGTCCCATCATCATACGGTATCCTGCATTTGGGTTGCTGGAATGAATGGCTGACACCAGGATGTCAAGTTCATCATCAGTTAGGTCACTGTACAGACCCCTCAAAGACAAACCCCATTTGTTCATGCGTCTCTGCAGTGTCCACCTAGAAACCCCTACAAGCTTCGCAATGCACTTTACAGATAGGCCCATATTAAGAAGCTCAGACACATATTCCTCACTTAATATAACTCTAGGGCGGCCACAATTTCCCCTTTCCAGCAAAACTGTTACAGCTGTTTCCTGTTCATTTTTCCTAGAGACTAAGCGATGCACCTCAGTAATGGCATCATATACAGCTTGAGGGATCTCAAGCTGGCTTGATAGTGAGCTGAGTACAACTAGCTCCTGCGAACAAATAAACTCGAGGTAATCTATGTCCAGAGGGGCACGATCGAGGGCACTTGATAGTCTGTTGTAGAGCCTGGTCAATAAATGATCGAGCAGCCTTTCCTAGAGGGGAAAAAAAAAATTGTTACAATAATGTAACACTATGTGATAATAGGCCAGTAACAATTCCAAATTTAGCTGGACAATTAATTGTCTCAGAATTAATAATTTATTTATTACTTTTTCTAACAAATTGTTTAAATGAATCCCAGGATACAACTTTTGTTATATATCACTGTTAGTGACCCAGATACGCAGGTTCACAGCCTACGAAGTAAACCACGCCTCTTTATTATCATAAAACATTGTATTTTTTGCTTAAATCTACAAAAATAAATTAAAATTGAACATTTATTACCGTCAATAACAAACAAAGCATAATCAGAAACAAAAAACAGAGCATGTTTAATTCCTCTGGCTTTAGACGGTCACACCCCAGGATGTTTGGCCAAACAGTCCAACCAATAATCATTTATATAATTTAAATTTGGCATATCTAAACACAATCAACAATTATCATCAACAGTCATACCCCTTAGGACGTTAGCAAAAGTTAGCAAACAAGTTGTTCTGTAGGCTACAGATTATAAAAATAAAAGCGCAATCCCTGTGGAACTACGTCAGCATAATGTTATTGAATGACGGCCATTTCTGCTACAGCATCGTCATTTAGCTAGCTACAGTAACGTTACTAATTAGAGCTAATGTTAGCCAAAGTGCATTCATTGACTCTTATTTTGTTACTAACGTAACACGTTATTAGGAATGTGAAGTGTCTGTGGCATCATTTATTTACTTGTTAATCACAGTAACGTTAAAAATCTACCAAAACAAAGCTTTTGGAACCAACTTACCCTTTCTTGTTGAGCCATTGCGGATCTTAGCCGACATGAAGAAGAACAGAAAAGACCGCTTCGTCTTCTGATTGGCTGATCCCGCTCTGCGCCCCACCTGCTCTCTCACATCTTCAGAGCTTCAAGTGCAAGTTTGTTTTGCACCAAATGTATCGTCAAGAGTGTTGTGAAAGTCGAGGTGCGCAGATTCGCCACTTTGTGATGCGAGAGAGCACATATGTGAAGTTGCAGTGACAGATTCCAGAGGTTGTAATCACTGAGTTGTGGTTGTGATGGAAAATGAACCAGAGTAAAAAAAAAAAGTATACGAGTAAATGTTGCATTATAAGTTTGCAGCTGTCATTGTGTTCATGTAAATATCAATCTACACATTTGTGTATTCAGAATACAGGTGTGTGAACATTTTCTACAAGTGCAAATTTCAACTTACAAGTTCAGATTTTTTTTACAAGCTCTCATGTTTTTTTTCTTTGTATGACTTCAAATTCAGATCACATGTGTGTGAATATTTTTTACAAGTGCAAATTTTATTTTTACAAGTGCAAATTTTATTTTTACAAGTGCAAATTTTATTTTTACAAGTGCAAATTCAATTTTTACAAGTGCAAATTTTAACATACAAGTGTGAATATTTTTTACAAGTGCAAATTCAATTTTTACAAGTGCAAATTTTAACATACAAGTTCAGATTTTTTGTTCTTCAAGTTCTCACATTGTATTCTACAAGCTCTCCCTTTTTGCACCATATTTACCTTCATAAGATTAGTGGGTCAGCGATGTTTGTTGTGTCTAAAGCCAGGGTTTACCGTGTCACGAAAGTGGCTCTCTTTTCACCTGGCTAGACTACTGAGGTAAATTATGCAGCAGGACTAACCTGGTCCGGACCAGTTGTTGTTTCAAGTTTTGTCTTGATATCAGCTAAAAAGCACCTTACACTTATCAAGTCCTTCGTAAACAGCGTCACTCTATAGTCAATAATCAATCTATGAGCGACACAGATTCTCAGCTGAGGGAATAGATTATGAATGCAAACTTGTTGAGCCGTAACGTTACATTAGTTACGCTACTGAACGCAGCCGTGCAGTTGCAGTTGCTGTTGCGCTTACTGTATGTATCATGCTGTGGGTTTTTTTTTGACACGGGAACCTAGTTGTGCAGATGTTCTGGTGGAGGCATCGCCCATTAATACCTGACAATGGACAGCTGGTCCTTTTCATCTGTTGCTTTGTTTCTCTCTGTGTGCGTGTGTGTGTGTGTGTGTGTGTGTGTGTGTGTGTGTGTGTGTGTGTGTGCATGCGTGCGTGCGTGTGTGTGTGTGGGTGTGTGTGTGTGTGTGTGTGTGTGTGTGTGAGACACTGACCTGGTAAGCAGGTGTGGTGAGAAGGAGGCGGGGTTGTCCTGTTCAGAGAAGAGAGGCATGGATCCTCCCATCAGCCACAGCCTGACCGACATGATGATCACCACCTGGAGGAGGGAGGGGGAAACAGTCACAATCCACCAACTGCTTCCTGTTTATGGAACATTTATAGTGTACAATTTCTGTACAATACACACTTAAAAATGGAAGCCAATATCGAAGGAAGTAATACGGTACATCAGGAGAACAGGGCAGGACAGCAGGACAACACTCCTTTGTAATAATTAGCAAAAGTTTTCCAAAACAGTAATTTTCAGCTGTATTAACAATAATGCAACTCCCAAAAATGATGAATACATTTACTGTGATATAGGCCCTTTGCAAGTTGAATTTCATTGCATATTGAAATGAAACCAATGGCTCCCTGGAAGACAGGAAAATGATATACCATTATGTATCAATCTTAAAGGTATAATATGCATTGTTATCCTAAAAAAACAATGGATAGACTAATACAAAAGTAAACCCTCTTAATCATCACTTGTGACCCACTAGAAGTGTTTGGTGGAGTTTCTCTTCTTATTTCTGAGTGTTGGACGTCAGCAAAGAGCCTTTGGGCTCCATGTGTGCACACACGTGACAACAAACGGGGCTTGAGCACCTGCTCTTTTTCTGGGGAGCTTTTTTTTTTTTAAATAAATGAATATATATATATATATATTCCTGTTTGCACACAGCTTTCCTGTCAAACTAATTTATTTATTGAATAAAAAATCTAAATATCCGGTTGGTGGATTAGACTTTGTTGAGTCCCGATTAAAATAAATTGGTAAGGAAGTCAGAGTTGTGTCAGTATAGTGAACATTTAAAAAAACAAACATGTTTTTTAAAATAAATAATTACAGTTTTTTACATTTGCTATGACAATTTTTTCAAAACCTTTAACACAGTTAGGACAACATCTGTCTGTGTAGGCTATACAATTAACACATTTCTTGTTGCTTTGACACAAAATGCCTACAGTTAACACAAATTTAAAATGCTTGAACTTCTTTTACACAAAAGCTCCACCAAGACCAAAACAATGGATCTTTACTGACCAATTTACAAATGCTTCCACTCTGTATGTCAGAACAGATAACATCATGTTCTAAACCTAACTTATAGGCTAAAGTCACAGCGAACTGCTGTTCATATTGTAAATTGAAACACAAATATATCCCCTGGATTTTGTTCCATTGCTACTGAGAAACAGCGGATTGAAGTTATGCAAATAGATGGATCACAGCTGATTCCATACATAAAAGAGGACCTATTTGAACAATATAGATGAACACAAAGAAAGGAGGAAAATGCCTGCATGAGGGAGAGGAAGACGAGTACCAGGACAATTCCGTCTCTGTCTTCTTTTTCTCATAGACCGTACATTCTATAAAGCTACTCTGAGATGGGTCATTCTTTTTCGGTATTGAATTTCTGCAGCAAAAGAAACAAAATGCATACATTTACTAAACTCAACAAAACAAAAATATAGAAAGGCTTCAAGAGAAACTGCAGTGCAAAACACAATCTATGATCAATACAATATATTATTGTCTATTACAGTATTATTGTATAAGGGCAGACCCATACACCCAGACACATATCAAATAATGTAGTTTCTGTAATTCCATGTGATGTTAGTGTTTTTATGACATTGTTCTATGATTGACTAAATGTTCCTGTTGGAAGAGAACATGTGTTAGTGTTTTGGAAGAATTATTTGATTTTGAGACATGATTGCATTGTTTTGGTAGACATAGTATATTGTGTTAGTGTATTATTGTATTTTGAAAATCAGTGTTGGAGTTTAGTTTATAATGTGTGATTTTGAGAATGAAATGAACTGTTTTGCCAATTGTGTGTTGTAGGTGTGTTGGTGCGTTAAGGGTTTAGGAAAGCTGTTAAAATAATTGAAAAAATGGTCATAGCGATCGTATAAAACTGTATAAGAAGTGCCCTTTTTTAGCCCCTTGCCCCCCCCTCAAATGTCTGTGCACGTCCCTGCATGTGTGTGTGTAACCCCCTAGTCAATAACAGCGTTCTCCTTCCCAACCGCCGCTTTGCCCTCCGGCATCTTATACTGACGCACAAGTGGTCCTCACACAGACACACAAACAGCAATTCAATTCAATTCAATTTTATTTATAGTATCAAATCATAACAAGAGTTATCTCAAGACACTTCACAGATAGAGTAGGTCTAGACCACACTCTATAATTTACAAAGACCCAACAATCCAGGAATTACCCTAAGAGCAAGCATTTAGTGCGACAGTGGCGAGGAAAAACTCCCTTTTAGGAAGAAACCTGGGACAGACCCAGACTCTTGGTAGACGGTGTCTGACGGTGCTGGTTGGGGGTGTGATAAATCTGTCATTTAGAACGCAACCGCCGTGAAAGAAAATAATCAGAAAATAGCATGTTTTTTCGCTGATTACTGCTTTGTTCGGGACTTGCTTTCTTTATTAAATCTCTCTCTCTCTCTCTCTCTCTCTCTCTCTCTCTCTCTCTCTCTCTACTTTAAACGCTGTGTGTTTACAAGCAGTAGGTGATACTTCCTACATATTACACCTTTAAAATCTGTGTTTTACTTTGGAAAATGGCCATTAGTAATAGTAAGTATTTACAATTATTAGGCAATTGACTAAAGCATGCAGAAGCACCAGTATGGTACTTTAAAAAAAATCGAAATAAATACTCACATAGCCAGAGACGAGGCAGGCTCGCTTGATGAAGGGGCTGCAGATGTGTTGGAGGTCCCTGAATCTGGAGCCAGACAGGTGACTGAGGGACACAGACATACAGCAGGTCAGTCTTACAGGTTTCTTGGCTGTTAAAGTGGTCATCTCCTTCACTCTGACTGTGAATTCTATTTTAACTGCTGTATACCAGACCCCTTACAGCGTGTTCCACGGAGCCTGTCTTACATTAAGGAGATAGTTAGATTTGAATTCATTTCACTTTTTTTTCCAAATAACACAACGTGAGATGAACAGCGGTTAGAATTAACAATGTTTCTTAAAGAAATGACATTGTGAATTGTAAAAAGAAAATCAACATCATCAAAAAAGTCAATCAACATCAATCAGCAAACAACAACGGCAACTTATGCATTGATTTACACGCAATGCGGTACTTAAACAAATAGCACTACATCTTTGTAGAAGACCATGTAGTTCTGTCCAATTGCATTTTCTGTCAGAGCCTCCCAGGATTGGAACAACTTACCAAGAAACTGTGCCAACAGTGAGGACAGTGAGCCGTTTTTTGTGTTGATTGTTTGTCTTACTTGTCATTATTATGCTTACTGTAAGTGCTGCTCTGGCTCATCATAGTCTCTGTGCATAATATTCACACCTAACCAGGCCCAATATTGTTGTCATGCCTCTGTGTGTCGTAAGAGCTGTCTCTCCTTGTTCTATATGTAGTGTAGGCTCTGTTAATATCCGCATATTTTTCCACTGCTTTTTATCGTTTTATTGCTTTAATTAAATTATTAAAACACTGTTGCACTTGGTGACAAGTTCCTTCATTACGATGAACAAACACACACGCACACACACACACACACACACTGTAGTGTACTCACAAATACTCACTAGAACACCAAATAAGGATTATTCCGCCGCTAAAAATAGTCCCCAGGAAGTAAAGATTTCCTCCTGTTTGTGCAACATGTGTTACTGTATTGTTTGACAACCCAACCCTTTTAAAGTACCTGGCTACACACCAATTCATCTAACTGTACTCACAAGTCTGTCTTCTCCATCAAAACTCTCTTATTTTGAATAATCAGGCGCTAGACTTTACTTCCATATTAAGGATATTTTGCGACCTCTCAGTAGTTTTGTCATTAAAAAGTGTCCAATTTAACAACATGTATGTGTCTGCATTCCTGCAATGTTTGTAACAAAGTTTTCAAAGTCACCACACATTTTTATTGATCCAGCCATTCAGCAAAGGTCATTTATGAACTCTCTCTCTCCCCCCCCAGACCACACAGTCCTATAGATTAGCCTGAAGTAGAAACTAAAGAGGGAGCTTTAACTGCAGAAAAAAGGCAGCAAGAGAATAAGATGAGAGGGAGGGGATCATACAGATACTAAGTAGTGAAAGGACAGAACGGAGAATCCATTCAACACCCCGCTACTTTGAGATGTTTCCCTTGTGCAGAGCTTTCAAAGAATTCTAGAGATGGTGAGAGAAGAGATCTCACAGGAATTCTGTCCGTCTCAAACTCACTCTGTCTCGCCTGTTTCATCTCTGCCTCTCACTCCCTTTGCTCTCGACTCCCTTTACTCTATATTTGTCTTTGCTCTGTCTGTTCTGCTGAGATTTGCGGAGCCAAGAGACAGAATGAGAAAGAGTCAAACTCTGCAGACGCTGCATTCGCCTGACGTACCGTGAAAGAGTTTGGTCCCAAAAAAAACAAAAGCCAGGCTGTTTTCCCTGCTGAACACCATTGAACTTGTTTCTACAGAAGTGTGGTGCACTTGTTACTTTTAATGGGCTTAAAACTCACATGCTCTCAATAAAAATCTCTGAAGGTAAAAATGTTAGCAATGTGCACTTTGGAGAGAATCCAGGTCAAAGCAATGCTACCTTAATTATTTGGTGTATTCAACCCATTGCAGTCATGAGGCAGAATATATAAATAGTATGAATATAAATATCGGGACATTAAAGAGTAAAAGAAGGACGCATGAGTTTTGAGATGATTGAGACATGGCATTTGAAACTCAGAATCAGGAATAAGTTCCTTTTATTTTGTATTTTCATTGTTATTAGAATCAGAATAAGGTTTATTGCCAAGTAGGTTTTCACTTACAAGAAATTTGCCTTGGTGTTTGATGCATACAATAAACATACAGGCAAAGGACTTCTAAAATAAAAAAATATATATATAATTATAGAATAGAAAAATTACAAAATAAATGAAAAAGATACTATACAAATCCTATATCAAATATGTACAATATAACTGTTTTAGAATGAGAGAGCTGTACAGTTGTTGTGCAGAATGTGCACAAATATTGATTAGGTGATGTGCAAAGGTTCACAGTAAAGAGATATGTGCAGTTTAAGATGTATGTTAATGTAATGCAGGGTAAATCCAGACAGCTAGCTAGACTATCTGTCCAATCTGAGTTTTCTGTTGCACGACTAAAACTACTTTTGAACGTACACATGTTCCACCAAAACAAGTTTCTTCCTGAGACTATTTTGCAGAGGCACTGTGGCTCTGCCCGGTGCTTAGCGCCACCCAAGACAATTGTGATTGGTTTAAAGAAATGCCAATAAACCAGAGCACATATTTTTCCTAATCGGGATGTTGTGTGGACTAGCCAGACCTTCCTCCGCAGCGCTGTGGAGGAAGGTCTGCCAATGCGAGACTACACCTACCCAAAAGAACCGCACCAAGGGGGAAAACGAAGTCTAGTGATTCAACTTAACTAAATGAGGCAGATGTGAAAGCGCCCTTAAAGAAAAATTTAAAAATGTATATGACAGTTGTCAGGGCATAAAACCCACACTATGGTGCAGACCTATGCAGTCTCCTTTCGGTCAGCTCCACAAATCTATTATTACATTTATGCTGAATTGTCTATTTGATGAATAGGGGTTGACGTTAGATGGTGATGGCATGTGGCTATGAGTCACTCATCAGGGTTGGGAAATCAACTTCCCAGTCTCCTCCCGACACTGCTAACCTCCTGCTAACCTCCTGCCAACCCTGCTAGCCTCGGTTAGCTAGCCAGCTGGGCGATCAAGATTTCAAATGTAAACATCAGAGTAAACACCCCCGAAAAGGTGGAAAAGATGAGCTCAAACTAGCAAGACTATCTACAGCATCATCTCATTACTATAGTCTTTTGCTTACTTCGCTAGCCTGGTTGGTCAAAGTAAACAACGAGCAAAAGGTGAAGATGGCTATCAGCTACGACCTATGGCTACGATCCTGACTACGTGGCAAGCAAGACCATCTCTGCATCAGAGGGGGCACAGAGGCAATCCTGGAGGAATTAAACACAGACTGCGACTTCCTGGCATCCTGTGTGCAGGCGTCTGCCCAGCGGGATGCCGGGAGCTGTGGTGTCCTTTCCCCGAGACTTGGCTGGATCATGGAGTGCCAGCGCCATTCAACCGGGGGACTCTTTTTCTGTGTGGCAAGCTGACGGCCACATTCCGCTTTATGATGAATCATGCACAAGTTGAAGAAATTGATGGGATTACATTTCACTGGAATTCTGCCTTGTACAATTGTGTGTGACAAATAAAAATGGATTGATTGACTTACGAATAGTTTAACAATGGCAAAGCAGATTGTGCTGAAAAAAATGTTTCAATTGAAAATGTAACCTAGTCGTGACCTTAAAATGGAAAGTCAAATTGAATCACGGATTTAGAGGATTGTGACAACCCTAATACAGTTAAGCTGTTTCACAACACAATATGGTGTTGAGCTGTCTGGATTTACCCTGCAGAGATCTGTCCTGAATATTCCGGAAGTGAAATGTTGTCGATATAGACTAGGCCTCTGGTGGTTCCCACCCCTACATAATACATATGCACTATAGCAATGATTCCCACACTTCTTAAAACCATGGCAAGGATTTTTGTTCCATGACATCCACATCCACGTGAAATGTATTAACTAAAGATGACACTGGACATCCTTTATACAAAATTTGAAAGAACTGAGATAGCAAATAACACAGATCTAACATGTATGAACATTAAATATATAGACCTATCATACCTTTACAGCATTCTGAACAGATGACCCTTTTAAATGGCAGTTACAAAGCTGCTCTAACAGGTACAGTATATTGCTTAATAAGCTGTTGAAAAACCATGTGCGGCCTGACAAAGGTTGTAACATGAAGGCATCTTTTCTGGTTGGATAAATAAGAAATCAACCTCCCTGAGGCTGAGGGCTGTCTACAGGATTGGAAATGCAAAGCAACACTTGGGAAAATCACTCAGATGGAGCAATGCTGAGAAGATTGGTTTCACGCTGGAAAGTGAAGGAATGAGGACCCCCCCCCCCCATATAGATAGATAGATAGAGGGGGGGAGAGAGAGAGAGAGAGAGAGAGAGAGAGAGAGAGAGAGAGAGAGAGAGGGAGGGAGTGCGTGAGGGTGAGAAAGAGAGGAACAGACAGATGTTGTTAGTGTCTTCCGACCCGGGCCTCAACTTTTCCCATAGGATCATGGGAAAGACGATTCTGTGTATCGGCATGACAGGATGCTAATTTACCATGACAACTGTTACCGTGGCAACAGTGAAGGGTGAATGGAGGGGAGGAGGTGTGTGTTTGTGGGGAGGTGTTGTGGGAGGTAGGAAGTGAGACAGAAAATAGAGTGTGGCTGAATGTTTTGAAGAAAGGTCGGGGTCAGCTTCTTCACACACATGAAAAGGAGATGGTGAAGGACTAATTCTGGCTGCTCAGCCTCTCCCTTTCTAAACTGTAGCTCGTTTCAGGCCCTCGATACTCCACTCACAGCTGAAATTCTTTAGAATTCCTCCTCCTCCTCTTCTTCCTCACTATGTACCAAAGTTATTTAAACTTACCCAGTCACTGAAAAACGACAGGGCCACCGCACAACACTCCAGGCTAAGACTGAGTCGCTGAATGGGTGCAGTGGAAGCTCTGTAGTGGCCTCTCTCCACACACAGCAAAGCTGCATGCTATCAGCAGTTGTACATCATGATAATGATGAGATAAACAATGTAAAAGTCTCCAAATGGCTATATGATGTAAATGAATTCCCTTCTGATAAAAACATGGACAGCTATGGGTGTTCCGTAACATTTAATAACCTCTATAATGTTTTATAATTTCTGGAGTCATTTAATGATACGGAAAATGTTCAGTTTCTACGAAACGTTTAAGGATAGTAATTCTCAGAAAATGTGTCAGGAAAGACATTAATAAAACCTATTTGTCCTCCCTTTAATTTTCATCACTTCTTCACTGTATTCACTGAGTGCTCTGCTTGTTTTCACATTTGCATCAGACAGGATTCAATATATCTGCTGTGTGTGTGTGTGTGTGTGTGTGGCTGCTTTTTTTCATTACTTCTTTCTAGCTGTCATCTCTCTCTCTCTCTCTCTCTCTCTCAGAGTTGATGTTATGCCATGTAATGTCTTATGATGTGTGATGTAGTGTGAAGGGCTGCTCTGGGGCAGTCACAGAGCTGAAACGCTTCACAGCTCTCTGAGACTGACAAAACCGACACTCTGCCTGCATGCTATCTGTGTGTGTGTGTGTGTGTGTGTGTGTGTGTGTGTGCGCGGGTGCGTGCGTGCGTGCGTGCAAGGCTCAAGGTGCCCTTTTTTGTCATTCAGCTGAACTAAAGTGTGAAAAGCCTCAGCTCATCTTATGTCCGCCCACCCACCACATAATGCTCCATCTAAAACTGGACACTTCATTCCTGGAACTGCTGTCACTCTGCTAGCAAAACTGACACCAAGATTGCAGTTTCAGCACCTAATGCCACATAAACTAAATCAATTAATTTTAAATCTCAAAGGCAGACTGGAGGCCAATGCAATTGCATGACTCACAGGAAATCCACTGACTAGTAAGCTAGTAAGAGCTTAATTAAAGGATCTTTTAAGACTGTCGATCATTGGGGAATGTTTAAAACAATATGTCTTCCATTCAAGACAGGAGAACTCTTGTGGTGCTTGCCGATATTAACTATCCTCTCTCGGAAGCAAAGGCAGGTGAGCTGTAATGCTGTTGTACCCCTGCAACACATCGTAGGCAGCAGGTCTGGATGGATAGTTGAGCATATAAAGCATCTGACATCGGCACTATAGACTGTGGTTTGCATCATGTCTCCTACCAACAGTCAGCATTGAGTTATTTTAACCATAAAGACAATATTTCCTTAACCAAGTAGTTGTAGTGGCCTAAATGTAGCCACAACATAAGAATGTGTAATGTGTAGGGGTGTCACAATTCTCCAAATCCACGATTTGATTCAATTTAAAAAGAAATGTCAGCACTGTTGGCAATTCCAATAGCAGCCAATAGTTGGCAGGGGGCTCCTTTACAACAACAGCTTGAGTTTCTCAGTTTACAAGGTGCACCTGAATGCACCATGAAGTCCAGGGGTGTAGTGCTATTTATTTAAGTACCGGCTCATCTCGAAGGTTCATTCCCTGAGGTTTCTGTGAGCTTCTTCCACAAATAAATAATTTTTCATCATAAAAACAAGCATCTATTTGTTTCTGCTGTTGGAGTTGTAAACAGTGTAAAACTAAAAGGCATAAAACAAATGCTGAAACATTTTAATCAATTTTAACATTTATATCCTCTTCTGGACAAGTCCAGTGACTGCTGTGAAAGGGCAGCTGACACCATTTGAAAGTCCGTGTGACAGCTTGGAGAGACAGCTGACAAGAAGGAACAGACCCTAATGGGGCTGTCACGGGCTAGCTACCCATGGCAGCAGTCTAGTTCACACTAGTGGCACTAGTTCAGTTAGTTGGGGACACCCGCTAAATGCTACAAAATGTCGACAAAGGAAAATACCCCTAGAGCCTGCGAGAGCGGGGGCACAAGATGGCTCACTGATTGATAGCACGGTTACAGACCCTAGTACGGAAACGACAATGGACAAGGGGAACAAAGCACATGAGAAATCGTCATCAGCAGCATGTGCACATGTGGGTTGGAGAAAATGACATCAGTAAGTGGCTTGAGGATCCACCAAGGGAGGAGGTTTTAATCCATGCTGAAAATGTTGTGCTGTTGCTATGGCTTGAAATGCTTTTATAAACCCCCCCCTCCAGTTGACCATATTTTGTGCCATGATCAGGGTTGTGTGCATTAGAGCGTACACACACCATCCAAAGAAATCACACTCATCCGCCTGCCGGATTAGGTCCAATCTGCATTGCATAAAACCCAGGAGAGGATTACTCTCAGGCATCGTTACAGGGTCACAACCTCAGAGCTTTCCCCAAGAAAAGGCTCCAACACTGCTCATAATTTTCCCAGGGAGAGCTTTGACCTGTCCATGTGCATGTGCGTGTGCGTGTGCGTGTGTGTGTGTGATCCTCACTGTAAGATACAGCCTGAAGTGCCCAAAGAACTTGTTCATTAATCAAAGAGACACAGCAGAGATGTTCGCTCACACAAAACACACACACTCATCCTATCTCTCCTGTGAGATCTCAGGAGCCGTTCCTCAGAGTTAGAAAGAGCACTGTCTTCATATTGAAGCCATCCATCTTCACTATAACCTCTGATTTTATTGAGCGTCTTTATGGAGAAACATGTTTCTTTTCTGTTTGCAATCTCCTCAATCCAGAACAGGAGAGGCAGTCCAGCTGCAGAGTGTTTTGTACCGACAGGGAGACTCATGGACATCACACATACTCATACAAATACTCACAGAAAGTGTGTAAAAATATCATCTATATTCAAAACTGTGCAACAGCTGATTGAGTTAAATTAACTCTAAAATGCTAAAAGACCATAAAAACAAATGACCACGGAGAAGGTAGATGTTGAATTTCAAAAGCCTCCATGAGAAAGGGATAATGCTGCTGGGCCAGTAGGAAGCTATTTCTCTTCCTAAGGACAGGGACACACTGGCCACGAAGCGCCACAAAGCGCTGGGAAGTGTAGATTTGGGCCGGATCGGGCGTTTGGCTGAAGAGCATTTCTCTGTGCCGGTCACAAAGCGATCCTGCTCCTCTCCACTCTACAGAACTGATTTTTTTCATCATGGGTAAGTATATAACCTCATGAAATTGTAATGTAATGTGTTCATGACAACTACAGATGCATTTTTACACACGTGGGTGGCTACAGTAATGGCTGCAGTCTGTCTGATCACCTGTCTCGCTCGAGGCACAGCTGAGAAGTCAAGACAGCCAAAATCATCCATAAACCTGGGTATTTTATTTTGAAATTTGCTTTATTTTTTCCAGTATCTGACTGCACTGTGGCCTTCCTGTATGTGATTACCTACATGGCTTGACACATTAGCTCATGGAAGTAATAGAGCAGACGCTGAAATGATCGCTGCAGCACGCTAGACGGCTCCTGATCGCAGCCAGTATGAACTGACAGATTGCAAAACAGGGGCACTTTTCCATTAAAGAAAGACATTTCCTCCTATGTATGCCCCATTTTCACTTCTAACTTGCATTATTTTTTTACTAACAGGAACATATGAGCACCAAATCTGTTATTACAGGTGGAGTCAAAGAATGCCACAATGCAAAGTGGAGCCATCGTACATGACTTTCACCTCATTGTGCATTATTGCTAATGTTGCTGATATAGTGATTTGTACAGTCCCATTGCCCACTGCCCTGACTTTCTAGGGAAACAGGTAAAGCAGCCCAACATATCTCATTTTGTAAGATCTCCAACTTAAAAATGTTTCTGTTACATGTTTCTGCTATGAGATAATGCTACTGCAGATCACTCAAGATACATGGTGTACTAAAAAGTTATTGCTGAGCATGGAAGTATATTTACAAAGGAAACTAAGTGTTTTACAGTGTCATCACTTAATGAGTAATGTGAACAATTTGCCAAAACTTGGCGTGTTCCTTTCAGATGAATAGTTTCTTTGATAGCGAGTGGGAGAGCAGAGAGTGTGAGAGGAGTATTATAACTTTAGTGGAGCTTCCACACTGCACACTTTTGAGTGAGTGGGCTGCTTTCAGGTTTTTCTGAGCACCAGCCAAATGTGGTTCGTGTGTGTCTGCACTCAGAAACACAGAAGCAGACTGAAGAAGACACTTACAGCACGAGGACCCAGTGTCAAGTAATTTGATTCTTAACATTGCTTTGAAGTGTGGACAGTTTGGCCTGGCTACCCTCCTTTACATCCTAGTAACTACAATCATGTATACTTTACTGTCAACCAGTTTCCAACACATACCATACATTTTTGGATTGATTTCCAACTTACCAGATGGCAAGATAGTTTCAGTTTTGGTTCACTATGAGGATCAACAAGCGAAGACTGGAACTTGCTAAAGCTGATCCAAAGATCAACAATAAGGCAAAGCAAGCTTAAATGTCTGTGTGAAGCACCTCTTCTAAAGCAACTGTCACAAGTCAATACAAGACCAAGAAAGTAGAGATGTCCAGAACTGATCCTAAGGATCAGTATTGATGCCCATCCAGGTATATTGTAATGGTTAGCCAGTATCGGCTAAAATAAAGCCGATCAAATCCTTTCTATACTGCACTTTGTCTTTTTGTGCACCTCGGCCAGCTAGTGTTCCAGTGGTGCTCTCCTGTACAACAGCCTACAGTGCAAGCACAATTAGAGTGCGTGACGTTAACTCTCTCTTTCTCTTGGCAAAGAGTAGCACTGGAGAAAACACTAGGGCTCCTAATTTTTAGTCAGCAGTGACGTCACTTTCACAGATTAAAATGACAAACATGGCTGACAGCAGGTCATATCAGCTGTTTCTAATCACCATGATTTCTGTGAGTGACTTAATGGCAGGCCGAAATTACACTTGTCTGTCTGATTCAAATGCTCTCTGCAGGCTGCGTCCTGTATTCAGCTAAATATCCTTTGTGAGGGAAGAACCTCTGCTGTTTCTTTTGTTCCAACAACTCCAACAGAGTGAGATGGCTTTGATCGCTTGCTAAAAAAAATCAACACTGCTTTCCCGATTGTTTGTGATCTCCCTCAGAGCAGACTCTTTTCTGTCAAATTTAAAAATGTAACCATTTGCTATAAACAGAAACGTTCTTGATGTATCTCTGTCTGAGTATATATGGTAGACCAAAGTTAAAGGCCTTGGACATCCGCACAGGTGTTTTCAGTTATTCTAGCTGATTAGACCTCTGCCCAGGTTGAAGCTGGGCCGGCACTAAGATGGGAATTTATTACGTCACAAATTTCATCTACCAATAAGAATGATAAAGGTGTCATGTGTCCTGCCCTAACAGGTGTAGGGCTGCAACTAACGATTATTTTAATAATCAATTAATCTGTCGATTATTTTTTCAATTAATCGATGAATCGGATAAAAAAACAAAATAGCATTAATTTACATCAACTCAATACATACTTACATACATACTTGTTGTTTTAGTTAATAGTTGTGTAAAGGTAAGTAACCCAAAGAGTAGATACAGACAACACACACACACACACACACACACACTTGAAGCTTATTCATTAAATTATTACCATCATTGTAGTAAGTGCGAGTTAAGTTCATTTGTACACCACATTTAAACACAGCTTAAGATGACCAAGTGCTATAAAATAACTTTAAAATTAAATTAAAAAGTACAACACACACAAATATATTTGTCAACAATAACTGATATGGGACAAAGCACAGAATATATACACGACAATAGATTGAAAAATGAATGGGCCAAAAAAGGCGAGTGAATAAAAACGTGTCTTTAGTCCTGCTTTACTACTGTTATTAACGAGCTAACGCTAGCTTGTCATGCTAGTCAGCTGGATAACGAGTAAACACCACACCAGCACCAGAAGAGGGACGTTACGTTCCTCACTTCAGAACGGAACAAAAGTAGGATTGTGTAGTGACTTTACCCTGCTGTTGAACTCCCTTCCTCCTCATCAAGGACTCCAACATGTTTACGTTTTAGGTGCTAAATCATCACCGTGGTGACCGTGCCATGCCGTGTCGCTTTTGCTTATCTTGCAATTAACACGTTTTCGATTTATTTAGTGTGAAATGTTCCCACACATTGGATGACTTAGGTCCTACTGATTTCTCTGCCTCCACCATGTGTTTCAGAACGTTACGGGTCTCTCCGGTCTCTCTCCGTATTTCCTCTACCCCCGCTCTGCTCTTTTTTCTTTTCTTTTGCTCCGCACGGCACTCAACTCAATTGCTTTTATCTCTGCGACTGAGTGGCGTGTCGCGCGACACAACGAATCAATAATGAAATTCGTTGCCAACTTTTTTAATAATCGAATTTTATAAATTTTATCGATTCGTTGTTGCAGCCCTAAACAGGTGCAACAGAGCTCACTGGAGGCTCAGGATTTATGTCAATCAATCAGTTTATACACACCCACAGAGTCCTGGGAAGAGGTCTAATCAGCCAGAATAACTGGAAACACCTGTGTTGGTGTCCAAGGCCTTTAAACCAGGAAGTGGGTCTGTAAACTGTAACAGATGTTTACAGCGAACAGTTTGGGTAATCATTTTATTAACTGCCTTCATTTTTAAGTTTATTTGCAACCTGTCTGATCCTCTGACTGGCAGTGTTTCTTCACTTCATTGAGCAATGTTGTGTTCCCTGATCTCAACACATACTGTACGTTGGTGATTAAATGTTATTAGTACTGATAGGAATGATGGCAAAATTACAAAATAGGGTTGTAAAAAAGGAGCTACTTTAGGTACCTTATTACCCTAACCCCAGTGCTTTCCTCAACAAAGCTTGTCCTAAGTATAGGAATTTGTGTGAGTATTCTTGCATTGCCAGACCTATCTCCACTGTACTGTGGAGTAAGGTCTGGCAGATGCATTCTAGGATAGGAGAAAAAAACACGCTGGGTTGTTTGCATTTCTTTAAACCAATCACATTCATCTTGGGCGGTGCTAAGAAGGAACTTGGTGCAACATGTGCACCCCGCAAAAGAAAACACCACATACTGTTCACACAATACAGTAACGTGAGCTACTTAAATTAGCTGATACATGGTTACACCTCACACCATCATTACCTCATTACCAGTGTTTCTCAGTGTGTACTTCGTCCACAGCAATCCCACCAATCAGTCCCAAAACGTCCCAGTTAGAGAGGAAATGACCTAAACATGTTCTTTGTAAATCTTTACAATCATTCCCTGAAAGAACTGAGCAGGTCTGCCTTGTTGCACCATCCAAATTTTCTTTAAAACTTGACATTTTCGGCGTGTAGCTTACTAGCTTGAAGGTTGTTGTTGTTTCCCGAAGCGGAGGGGTTTTGAGAACGGCAACACACAGAGAGAGAGGAAGGTGAGGGACATCCGGCGCATGACAGGCAATTATCCTGGAAATGTCGTTCCGTTGATCCAGACTAGTGTGAGAGGGACAGACTTAATGAGAGACTAAAAAGAAAAACTCTAAAAAGAGTGTTTTGGGTAGCAATAGGCTGAGTAATACATAGCCATTACAGCACAGAAAATGTATGAGAAGAGAATAAAGACCTTACTTAGGAAATGCTGGGAAAAGATCAAGAGATGGATGTGGTCGGAGAAGCATTCTAATGAGCGTCAAAGCGGAGACCGAGAGAGGAGAAGGAGGTGGAGGAGCTCTCTAAGTCTCTGTTCTCTTCAGAATCAGCTTTACGGTCATAGTTATTATAGTAGGTGTTCACATACAAGCACTTTGCCTCGGTGTTTTGGTGCATAACAAACATAAAAATAAAAATATATAGGATAGAAAACTTGAAAAAATACTATAGGAAATATGTAAAATCTATCTGTTTTGAATGTGCAAAATATTGACCAGAGAATGTGAAAAGGTTTACAGTAGAGTATAGAGACTGTGTGCAATATTACAGAGATAACCGTCCAAAAGATGTGTGCAAGTGTGACACATAGAGACAGATGTGAGGATGTTAATGTAACGTGTAGCGTCTCTTTACGCCTTTAAAAGAAAAACACCTCTAACATCTCCCTGATGTCCTCATTATTGCCCGTCTGCTCCAGAGCCTGCAGGAAATCTCCTCACATTTCAGGGACACGTAAAGTTAGGTGTCAAGCATGTCAGAGAGGTGAAGAGGGAAGGAAAGGAACGAGGTAAATAAAGTGGAAGGAATGCAGGGGGAAAAGACTGCTGCATTTTGTATGTTGGAGAGAGAAAACAAGGCAGAGAGACAGAAAAAAAGATGGGAAGTTAAGCAAAAAAAAAACTACAAAGTTGAGAGACTTTTTCAGGTCAAAAAGGCCTTTGTTCCTGCTGTTCCTTCCTCCTCCAGAATCAAGTTTCATTATTTTCACCTGTTCTTGTCTTCCAGTCTGGAAAATCCCTGCTGTCATCTAAAGTGTTATTCAATAACTCTGAAAAGTCAAGTGCGCTCAAAAGCTCAGGTAAACTTTCAGAGATCGACCTTTCGAGAGTGTTAGTCAGACTTGAGGGCTGCAGCTTGCTCAGAAGTAGGGATGCAACGATTACAGATTTTGTTGGTACGATTAGAGTCTGAAAAATAATCACGGTTTCATGATTATCCCAATTATTATGCAATAATTAATTCCACTGCTAATGTATGAAATGACATGAACACTCTAGATTTTAATGTGTTATGTATTGCTGCCTTTTGAAACAGAAATAACAGTAACAGTGTTGAATGTCAATCTATATTCAATCAATCGTCAACCTTTTTATTTAAATTCATCTGAAAAGATTAGAGACTAGGGGCCCTATCTCGCACCCGGCACAGTGCAAAGCCAGACGCAAGTGTCTTTGCTAGTTTAAGACTGACGAAGTGGTCAATTTCCCGTCCAGCGCCCACGTCGTTTAAATAGCAAATGCACCTGCGCCCATCTGTGGCCCACGGGCGTGCTGGTCTTACAGGGAGGTGTGTTCAGGTGCATTCTGGGCGTGCTGGTCTTACAGGGAGGTGTGTTCAGGTGCATTCTGGGCGTGCTGGTCTTACAGGGAGGTGTGTTCAGGTGCATTCTGGACGTATTGCTATCTTGAGGCAGCGGGAAGTGATGGCGCCATTGACCAACAAAAACCTGGTCTAAAGTCAATAACGCAGCATTTCATTGTTATTTTAACAGAGCATTAGTAAAATGCTCCTAGGCTCGTGCACAGCGCGCACACTATGCTTGTTACGTACACAGCAGCACACAAACATGCAGAAGATTAAAAATAAAAATATTACGGTGCAAATCCTCCATCATAATAGCAATGCTCCAAGGTCCAAACGCGCCTGGCTTTTAAAGGGAATGGGAGATGATCTCTGATTGGTTTACTGCATGTTACGCCAAAAACACACCTCTGATTAATGAAGACACTAAGTACAACCCTTTAGAACCATGTGACCGGCGCACGGGCCCTTTTTTCTGCCGTTAAACTAGCAAAAGTGGATTTGGACACGCCCTAAACGCACCTGCGCCAGGCGCTTCACGCCGTGTGCTTAGATCGTTAAATAGGGCCCTACAGGTGAATCAGTCACACCACAAACAAAAGCCACGTTGGCAACAACAGTTGTCCTTCTTAAGAAGAAGTTGGCCCTTCTGGGCCCTGCTAGCTGGTGTTTCTAAAAGTTGGAGGAGCTGCTAGACAAGAGGCACCAGGAATAAATGCAATGGATAGATCTCTTTGCAGCCTTATGTCCCATTATCGTGCTTCTTAAATGCCTACGATGCTCTCTGGTGCTCTGAAATGGGTGACAGAAGCATTACTGCATGTGATACTAGTTAACACTGCACTTGGCTAGTAGCTGTATAAAACATGGTTAAAATGCTGACAGATAAACTATATAATGTGTGGCTGTATTTCACTGGAAAAAAGAATTCCAACACCGGTTAGTACAACAGTCTGCAGCTAAAGACACAGAGTAGCCTAGCTGCACTTTGAGACACCATGGACACTGTCCCAGTTAGAGGAACACCACTGAATGAAGCGTTCAATTACAACTCGTAAACTCATGATGCATTTTAAGTTATTGTAAAACACCCTTCTGCCATCTAGTGTTCCTTCTTTTTGTTGTTTAACAGCAATTGACTGGTGAAATACTTATAAGTTATTGTTATTACATTTTAAATAAATCATTTAAATTTGGCCTTAGCAATAACCAAGCTGTTTAATGTCAAAACTGTCATTTTGTCCATTTTTTTTGTTTTGTTTAAAGTATTGGTTTAGGCACCAGCATCGTTTTAAAAGTAAAATTTTAGCAACGGTACTGGAAAACCCAAATGATACCCAACCCTACAGCACTGTAGATTGGTCTGGCAATGCGAGACTAGTAACTCAATAACCATGAGAGGACTCCACCATTCATATTGTAAATGGACTGCATTTATATAGTGCTTTTCTAGTCTTAGCAACTACTCAAAAGCACTACACTGCAGCCCAGGGACCATTGACACACTGGTGGAACAGCCATCAGGAGCAATTTGGGGTACAGTATCTTCAACTTTGACATGTAGAATGCAGATCAAACCATCAACCTTCCAATCGGTAGATGACCCCTATACCCCCTGAGCCACAGCTGCCCACAGTGTGTTTACTGGCATCCTATTTTAACATGGTTACACTGTGGCCTGTTTGTGACATGCTGTGGACAGTTTTGGTAAGTTAGCTGGTGAGATTGTTGCTTTGCCTTTTGACTGCAGGGCATTCAGTGCTAACATCCTTCATGTTACATGTTGATGGACAAGTGAGGCTGCAGTATGCACATTAGTATGATGTCTGAGCAAGCAATCCAAGGTAACTGGATTTGGATTTAACCATGCAAGCATTTAAATCCAACTGGGAAATGTGATTTTTGTGTATTTGCAGCTGGAGGAAACATTTGATGTTTGTTCTTTGTTTCACACAGCATTGGTAGTAATTTATCCTTTTCTGTCTGCACAATATAGGCTGAGGCTTTTAGTGTTGCCATGTTTTTTTTATTCTCACGGCACTTAATCCTTAATCAGCTTGTGAATGAGTCAAATATTTGCCTGTGTCCAGTGCCATGTCTATGACTTTGCAGCAGTTGACCTCAATTTTAGTGAAACTCTCAGAGGATCAATGCACACAAGCAGCATCATAATCACCCTAACAACAATCACACATCAAACAGTCCTTTATTTGTAGTGAAAAAGTACCATTCACATCAACATGTCTTTTATATGTCAGAAGTAGGGTTGGGTACCAAAACCTGGTGCCAATATGGCACCCTATGGTTCCTATAAGATCTACCGGTTTGAAAAGTAACGCAGATCTGGATCCCTGCATGTGACACTAGTTAACATTACACTTGGCAGCAGGTAACGTAGCCTACAGCTAATAGCTAGCTTAAAAACGGTTGAAATGCCTAAAGCTAAACGGTCTTAAGCTAAAAGTGTGGCTGTATTTCACACAAAAGAATTCCAACACCGATACATGCCACAGTCTTCAGCTGCTCTTGTCAAGACACCATGGTCACTGCCAGAGTCGACAGACAGGACTTGATGTTGCATTCATGCGCACCTTGTAAACTCATGGTGCTTTCAGGTGCACCTCAAGAAACTCAAGCTGTTGTTGTAGTTATCATTGTCATTTAACAACAATTGACTGGCGAAATGTGTTATTGTTATAACATTTTAACGTTCATATTTGCAACCAGATATAAGTGATATCTGTTTGCATTTAATTTTAGACTTTTAACTTTCATATTTAAGACTTGTTTTGTGTATGGTGAGTGCTCTTTGGTGGATTATGTGTTTGCCGTATTACAGCAGATGAGTATGATGAAACTCAGAAAAGATGTTGAATCTTATTGTATCGGTACATTTGATCGGTAATTAGAGCCATGTTATTTTCCTTGTTTGTTTTTTCTACAAAGTTGTGCTGATACAGACACCAGCTTAAAGAGGGACTGTTCAGCCAGCTAGCGAATTCATGACCTGCTTTGATCTTCTTCTTTCCATACTACATGCTTCTTCATACTATCTCTGAACTGCAGTTTATTTATTGACTTTAGCAATGTTAAAACCGTACGCTCCCATGGGATCCCAATCCCAATGCAGCTTCACACTGTTGGACTTGCAGAGGTTTCTGTCTGAACAAACACGACTCTTCAAAGTATTTTGATCTCACAGAGCTTACAGCCCTCTGAAGACATTTCTGCAACATTCACTCACACACACACACACACACACACACACACACACACACACACACACACACACACACATCAGAGGCTGTCTTTGATGCATTTTGCCTTGTTGTCACTTTCTGTCATCTTCATCACTATTATAATCACATTTTTCCTCTGCAGTTTCCCCCATTGAGAGAAAACAAAAACACTGTAACCCTTCTACCAGGCTTTACCAGAGATCATAACATCACACAATAGGAGGTGTGTGTGTGTGTGTGTGTGTGTGTGTGTGTGTGTGTGTGTTTTTCACTGGCAATTAGGGCTTATTTTAGTGGAGCAAGCCGTGCAGGGTAGACAGCACAGCTTGTTACAGCAGTCGAGCAGAACTCCCCTGGGCATCTTTGGTCCAACTTTAAAGAAATTAAGTACTGGTAAGTGAATACAAACCAGCAGTCAATCTATAGTTTACAGTCAGTTCTGTTTGGGCTGACATTATTGGGGTCCAGACATCTGACTTAACTGAATAAAGTTTTTGTGGCAGGCGATTTCAAACGTTTGAAAGGTCGTGTATTTGTCTGCGTGGATTTAAAAGTTAAAGTTAAAGACAAATTCTGTGGCCTCTCTTAACTGTGAATAATAGGCAAAGACGATGAGGTATATTTGGTATGGATTGTGGATTTCCTTGGATTGTGGTGGCACCTGGATTGTGGTTACAGCTGCTGCCATAGTCCTGCTCGACACCCTGCACTGCTACTACTATTATTAGTCATAGTTTTAATATCTTTACAGTTACTATAATTTGTATTCCATTATACCCTATAATTCTCTCTCTCTCTCTCTCTCTCTCTCTCTCCTACCGGTCGAGGCAGATGGCCACCCACCAAGTCAGCTTCTGTCTGGGGTTTCTGCCTGTTAAAAGGAAGTTTTTCCTCCGCGCTGTTGCACCAAATGCTGGCTCTTGTGGTAATTGTGGGGTCTCTGTAATTATAAAGTGTGATCAACACCTACTCTATCTGTAAGTGTTCTGAGATAACTTATGTTGATTCAACACTATAAATAAAATTGAATTGAATTGAAAACAACAGGAAACTTCAGAGTAAATAAGATTGGAGTTGGTCTCTGTATTTGCACTTTTAAAGGTTATAAATAAATCTGTCTGCTGCAATGTTTTTTACCCTCTGAAGTTTGTATTTATAGATTTTATAACCAAACTAAGTTGAACTGAAAATTGGGGGCTCAATAGTGGCCCACACTTTATGCCCTGGGCTCAGCTAGATGGTTAATCAGACCAGAGTCAATTGATGGCATGATAAAGGGAGTGTACACGTACATGAAGCTTTGTCATCCATGAGGAACTTAGAGTAGAGCCGCTGCTCCTTTGCGTGGACAGGAGCCAGCTAGGGTGGTTCGGGTCACTAGTAAGGATGGCCCCTGGGCGCCTTCCTACCGAGGTGTTCCAGGCACTTCCAGCTGGGAGAAGGACTCTGGGAAGAATAAGGACTAGGTGGAGAGATTATATCTCCACCCTGGCCTGGGAACGCCTCGGGATCCCCCATTCAGAGCTAAAGTGGCTTGGGAAAGGGACGTTTTGGGTCCCCTGCTGGAGCTGCTGCCCCCGCGACCCAACCCCGGATAAGCGGATGACGATGGATGGATGGACATGTAATACAGCAAACAGTTAATTTAGTGTTAAGTTACTCTTTTACCATCCTGCACATGCACATTAGGCTTAAATACCATGAGTATAGAATTCTCACAAAAAAATCGACTCCCTCTTCCCAGGAAGAAATACCAGCAAGAAACTGGATTTTACGCATGTGCATGCTTCTGTTCATGCACTGAAGACACTGAAACCAAACCATATCAACTGAAACCAGGATACATTCTCCAAACCTTGTTAAAGCTACCGCTCAGCTGGTGTAGTTAAATACTAAAGTTTGACATTGTAACACTGTTATTCCTTACGGTTCAGCTGTATGGATTTTTTTTTTGGAATATGTATGAATGCAGTGAAGTGCAAAATTTGTAAACATAACTACATACATGGAACAAACAATATGAATCCCTTTGTTATATGTGACATACTGAGGGAAGAACCCTGTACAAAAGACATATTTGACGGACCACTACTATCTCTAAGCCATCTGTAAACACACCACACACAATGAGGAAACAGCAATATATGGACCGTGCTAAACTAAGGCAAACAAAGGAAGAAGAGGTCAAAGCCCAGGCTCATACAGCCCTGCCGATTGGTCACTGAGGAAAAGTAAACACCACTTTAGGGCCTGAAAGCGGCCAATATCAAAGCCATCAAGAAGCTGTTCCAGGGATTCCAGTACAGGGTTGAAAGCAGATTTTACACAGCACATGCACAAAATCAGGATTTTTCACTCAGAATGTTGTTCCTGCAGGCTCTTAAACGTTGTTTACAGACAGATAACTGCTCCAATGTTAGTCTTTACTTAACAGTCCGAGCCCATTTCTCTCATCTTTCTTTTTGACTCTTTTTTTCACTTCCAGAGCTCTTTATCTCTGAGATATCTAAACTCTCTTCCTGTCTATCAACCAGTTAGCCTTTTTAGAGGATCTACTGGCAGCTGCAGAGGTTTAATTAAGGCTTAAATTAAATCAGCAGCACTTTAATCTCCTCTGGATTCCAAACAGGGAGCTAGGGACTGGGAAGGCTGTCTGTGATGCTGGCAACATCCCATAATGCCTCCTTGTAGCAAATCCCAAAACAGCACTGAGACAGCATAAGACTCTATTACTAACCACCCTTACACTGGCAAATTCAACTTTGCTCTCATTCTTAAACTCATTTACATTGTATTTGTTCTGGTAGAATGCCCAAACATGTTTGTCTGTCTTGAAGCAGGTTTTTGGGCCATTGATTTAATTCCGGGTATGAACTGGAATTCCACCATCATATCCTCTCTCAGTCAAAGAGCGGCAGGAAGAGGGGAAGACATTCACTCCTCCCCAAGGGCGGAATTTTGGGTTCAACATTGGGGGGGGGGTTGAGATCTCCACCTTATATATATATATATATATATATATATATATTTTTTTTTTTTCTTTTTTTTAAATATATATTTTTTTTTTCCTGGCATGAAAGTGGGGCATTGGAAATGTTCAGCATCAAACACCAGTCCCTCCAGAAAAATGCGATTATGCGATCACGTAATTCAATGCATAATCAGCCAAAGTCTGCATATTTATGCGGGGGGCCGCATTTTTTCAAATACGCCACACTTTCGCTGCATAAATTGCCGATTTCCGCGCAAAATATGCGGGGCTGGCATGATTTCAGAAGCCCCGCATTTTCGTTGCAAAAAAGTCACATATATGTTAGCAGAAAGTTGAAAAATGTTGCGTTTACTTCACACAAGAGCAGCCATTTTCCCCTGTTGCCATGGGAACATTATGAAGTGATGTAATTACGCGACGTGACCATCATCGAAAAGCTGCAAACCCCACGATGAAGCCATGATGAAACCGCAGTTTTGCAAGTTCCCGCAATTTCATCGCATAAAATTGCATAAATATCCCGCATATTCCATCGCATTTTTTAAGAAAACGTACCGTATAATCAAGGATTTTTGCCCGCAACAATCACAAAAAAAAAAGTTTGTGAAGGACTGAAACACGTCATTTTCTGCATTCTGATAATTTTTTAATGCACCAATTTATGTTGGAAATACCTTTATTTATGTGAATGAAATACAAGTGACAATTCAAAGTATAAAAATATAATGGGATATAAGGCAGTAAGGGGGCTTTTACATTAGGGACCTGGGCCTGGATCCTAAAGTTGACCAGATGTCCTGCTCACACATCCATGCCCAAGTCCACTTGAAAAGGTGGTCTTTACAGTTCATGTGTTTGCATCAGGTGTAAAAACCAACTGTACCAAAACACGGAAGTTGACTCCAACTATCTTGGGAGGTCCCGGGACATGTATGCCCAAATAGGCTGTTTCACTTTCATTTTAAGAGCCATAGCAAAACAACATGCTCTACATATCCCAACAGGTTCAGTTGAATAACATAAATCATTCACTTTGCACCACATTTGTAATGTATCAAATCTGTTCTTCCAGTATTAGTAAATTACATACTATTCAGTAAAAAAATATTGCAGCATTGTGGGTTGATCAAATACTGTATGTATTTTTCCAACTTTATTTCACGGGTCCTGAAAGCTAAAACTGCTTTAGCATCACAGCTAATGACAATATTTTACATTCATCATTATGATAAGATTTTTTGGGGGGTTAAACTGGCCAGTTTTGATTATTGGGGGGGGTTAAACCAAAACAAAACAACAAAACAAGCAATTTAAGGACGTCACGTTGGGAGCTTGGCTGCATTACAAGAGTCTGTAATTAGACACCTGCCAATGAGTTAGTGTGTGGGGTCAAGAGGTTAATCTGGCTGTAATCAAAGTATTGGCTTGCATGTAAACTCACTAACAGATTTTTAGTCTTTTAACGGATTTGTCATAAGCATTTTCTTCACTCTTTTTTGACATTTCAAAAATCTTTCCAGTGATAGCTGTGATTCCTTTTGATGTCCATTAAAGTTATATGTCAATAAATCCATTAATTCCTTCCATTAACCGTTAGATCTTGCCTCATAATCAGCAAATTTAGCCTTTTCTTCAGTATGAAAAGTAATCCATGATTATTGTCTGCCCATCGCAAACAAGAACTGCTAGAAGCTAATTAATCCTGGTACATGTAGGTACAGCTGGAAAAAGGCTCCGCAAGCAGGAGAAATCAGCTTTCTCGGTCAATGTAGCACAAACTAGGGAATTTATTTCTTTTAATTGACCACATATACCATCAACACTGATTGGAAATCCACAGCAAAGGTGGCAAATCCCCCCTTTACAGTTCTGAGTGTCTGTATTTTGGCTACACAATTTATTTCAAGACTTATTAAAAGGAGCTGAGGTTAAACTTCAAAAATTCTAAAAGAAAAATGCCATATGCAGGTTTTATAGCACTTACTAGGCTATAACGTTAGCTGTCACTTCGCCGCGGCCCTGTTCGCTGACTACGGTCTGTGTGTGTGGAGCGCAGGCATCAACGTTCAGAATGCAGTCCATCTTCGAAAATCCAAAGCTTGTCTCTAAATGAATTGTGCTTGAACCTGCATGGCATTTTCTCTGGTTTCCCATGGGCGTATTCGAGGGTGACTTAGATCCTCCCGCAATACTGAAAGTAATCGCCATGTGAACGGAGATGCAAATATGGGTTTGCGCTGTTCCTGTGGAATGTAACCTGCTGTGACTGAGTAATGTGAAAAGTTTTATGTTTGATCTAATCTAATATCTAATATCTTAAGAACCACATATTATTTGGCAGTGGACACATTGGAAAGTGGAAATTATAAGGTTTCTGTCAATATTTTGCCATGCCAAATCGTGAAGCTATTAATCTAAATACATGACATACTTATTTTAATCACACAGCCAAAATGATCGAGAAATTAAAAAGCCAAGGGTTGAATAGAAAATTTGAGCTGTCTTGTGGACAGTTTGAAACACATTTCTCTGTAATTCATCCTGACATATTTGGCATAATTGCAATATTTTGGACCTTCGCTAAATGTTTAATTGTCCTCAATTCTGCGGCTCTGAGCAGAGGTTGGCTGCATTACAAGAGTCTGTAATTAGGAAACTGCCAACAAGTGAGTGTGTGGGGTTAAAGAAGTTAATCTGGCTGTAATCAAATTATTATGTTGCACGTAAACAGATATAAAGACAGAGAGAATAGCCTCTGGCACGGTTACCCATAATCCACTGTGGTGCAGTGGTGCAGAAAGAAAGACAACAGGTTCATCAGAGACCCAAACCACCCCAGCCACAAACTGTCCCACAAACCACAAACCGGTCCCACGACACCAGGCTCAGGGACGGCTTCAACCCACAGGCCATAACACTGCTCAAGCTCATTACTGTGTCACTTTCTTCACACCACACTGTGCCAGTCGGCCAGCCATGCCAAAACACGTATTTATTAACTTCAATATCCAATGAAAAATAATCTCAAAATGAAACAGCACCACGTGATGTCAACATAAAACACAGCGCTTTCAAGCCGGAGAGCGGAGTTCACTTCGCAGCAAAAACTAAATATTTTCATCCAGGAAACGCTCATTCATTCCTCAGGAGTGTTTTAATCCAAACCACCATCTTCTTCCTACACTTAACGAGTCGTTTTTGTGCCTAAACTTAACTGTTATCGCCACATGACGCTCACTTCTTCTGTCTAAACTCCACTACCACGGCCCCTGAAAGGACCGTCATCTGGCGGTGCCTGTAGCCGGCTCACAGTCACCTGTTGGCGGCTAAACAACTGCTGCTGGTAGCCGGTGTGCCAGTTTAGCTGGTGATCATGTTAACTGGTGATATTTGCATGAAATCAGTGAATATTCAACAAGGCCCTGCCCTGCGTTCTGCTCTGCCTCCGCCCCTCGAGTGCCAGAGGCTCACATTTTCACGAAGTGTTTGCAAGTGAGACAAAATAATGGATATTGCTGACAACATCACCAGTTTATGTGTAATACATGTCCGTTTAAGCATTATCCACACAAATACGACACATACTGTATGAACTGAAAAAAATTAAACAAAACAACACACTAGAGATCTAGCTGGGATTCCAACCCTGGATGTCACGGACAAAAAAAGTTGACAGACTAGCTTACATCATCTATATCACCACACTACAGACCACTGAAATGATTTAGTGATTTCTATCTATATATTGGACTTTTAGTCTAAGTTAACACAGGTTAACATATGAGAGAAATATACGTCCATGTTAAGTGGTGATATCACAATTTAACATGGGCAAATGCCTCGAAACAGTGAAGTAGGTTCATCTTTGCCTCACATACCAAAACATAACTGATGTTCAACAAACAGGCATGACACCGCTTAACACTTTATTCTGTTTTGGGGGTAAAAATGAAACACGTCAGTCATGCACAAACGTGATCATTTATCATTGTTGTTGTGGGCCATCTCATACGAAGAATGTGTAGGCCTATCTCAGCACAAACCCTTTCAACCTGTGCCACAAGTCAACTGATTATAGTTGTGTTTAATTTCATTAGACCCATATTAGGGTATGTCTGTGTCGACCCAGAATCGTGATTTTTGTCTTATGGTAGCCTATACACTATTGTTATGACCATATGGCCATTGAATGTTTTGCAGCAAGGTGCTGATCCTCGTTTTCTCTCGGGCGACTTAGTGTTATCTTAGTCTGGTTAAGTTATGAAGTGAGTTGCAGCAAAAGTCTAGTGATTTGAAGTGAAGAACATATGAAGAGTTTGACTTTTATTTATCCCACACATCATTTGTTGGCCTACTTTGAAAAAAATGGTCATTATGGTATATAATTACAAAACTTCGATGTACTGAGAGAGTTTGATAACATTCAGATGTTGCTGTTTCAGATTCCTAATATTTCTCTCATATGTTAACTTTGTTAACTTAGACTAAAAGTCCAATAAAAGTCCAATATATAGAACCAAAGCATTTCAGTGGTGTTTAGTGTAGTGGTGTAGACAATGTAGAGGCTAGTCTGTTCACTTTTTTGTCCATGACATCCAAGGTTGGAATCCCAGCTAGATCTCTAGTGCGTTATTTCGTTTTATTTTTTTCCGTTCATACAGTATTTGTCGTATTGTTGTCAGCAATATCCATTATTTTGTCTCACTTGCAAACACTTCGTGAAAATGTGAGCCTCTGGCACTCGAGGGGCGGAGGCAGAGCAGAACGCAGGGCAGGGCCTTCTTGAATATTCACTGATTTTATGCAAATATCACCAGTTAACATGATCACCAGCTAAACTGGCACACCGGCGTCCTGGAGCTCTATAGCAGCTAAATACAACCAGCAACTGCTGCTCTGATTTTATCCTTCTATGGCACTATAGACTGTTCACGTTACAGTGCTTTACTTAGTTTAAAATACTTCTACTGTAGGTATATAATGGTCTATTGGTGAAGTAGATGATCACTTTGAGGGGGGGGATACATTTTGTCCCCACCGGGGATAAAAATAATTCAACATGTAGACCAGAAAGCTGGGGGAAATCCCACGCATCCCCCCCCGGCAAATCGCACCCTGGTACTACCTGTTTACACCTCTGTATATCAGAGTTTCTGCAGGTTTCACCAAGTCAAATTTCAGACTTTTTAAGACCTTTTTAAGATTATTATAAATGAAATTTAAGACCTATATCACAACATAAAAAAATTAAATAAAAAAAACGTCAGATGTTAGTGTGAAAACATCGTCTGAGACATTTCCCCAATTTCATGATTCGCATTGCAGGACTGGTGTCTATTCACCGTGTGGAGGAGCCAGAGGAGTTACAGGAGTTGCGGAGCTGTGTGGGTCTGGCCCAGGCAGTGTGGAGGTATTGCCTGGAGCTGCCAGATACATGGCAGAACTGGCTGTCATTAGCTGGAGACCCTCCACAGCAGTCAGATGTTTCTCACTTTTTGCGTGAGACCCTAGTACCTGTTAACCTACTGTTCCTAGGTGAACTGCTTTCTTGCATAAGAAGCAGCAGGCTTCAAATACCTTGTTAGCAACTGGCCTCAACTGAGCCCTACATTTAGTTTTTAAAAGCCAATTATCGTTAAACTTGCACTTTCCCAAAGCTGAAGAATAAAATCTGTTTTATGTCTGTGGTACAATCCCAAAGAGACTCGCGCCAATAACACAAAAGCTGATTGGCTGCAATATAAGTCACATGTTGGTCTCATTTGTAGTCGTAATACAGCAAATTATATTTGGACTAGCGGAGGAAAGAACTACAACACCGCTACAACACTACAACAACTACAACACCACAGAATACAAAAAAATATATATTCTAAAGCTCTGTGGGAGCATTTCAATGAGCATTAGTGGTAGTGTTACATGGACGTAGGAAAATTAAGACCTGTTTAAAATGATTTAAGACCTAGAACACAATACAATACACACAATACTCTCCAATGTTTCTCAGTTAGCCTTTTAAAATATTAGATTCGTAAACAGAATGGGCCTTTGGAACATTGGATGAATGGTTGCTGATAATGGGCAATGTAGATATTGCGTTAAAGATCAGCCACTTCTGTCTACATCAGTCGAGAACTCTTTTGCAATTATGTAAGCACATGATGTAATCTGAAAACTGCTGCCCTGATTAAAAAAAACAATGCAACTGATAGCTGGTATTCTGTCTGGAATGGAAATTTATAAGTGACCCCAAACTTTTGACCGGTAGTGTATATTAGATACATATATTAGATACATTGTGTTGACTTCGGGTCACACTGACCCGTTTTAAATTTTAGTAGAAATTATTATTATTTTTAGAAAATATGGGACGTAGTAAAATTTAAAACAATGGAAAAGGCAAAAACAAACTGTGAAAAAAAGGCGTCAAAAACGTTGAAAAAAAGTTATTTTTTTCAAGGTTGAAGGGAAGACAACACAAGGGTTAATATGTGTGCGTGCGTGTGTGCGTGTGCGTGTGCGTGTGCGTGTGTGTGTGTGTGTGTGTGTGTGCGTGCGTGCGTGCGTGCGTGTGTATGTGTGTTTGTGTTGTCTCTCCAGAAGCAGACCACCTTGCCACTGAGTGAAACCAGGGTCCAAAGACAATCTGAACGCTACAGTAAAGCCGTTCCTCAGCTGGCTGCGCTTGTAATTTGGGCTGAGGAAAGAACAAAGTCAACACCGTGTGTTTACCAGGACTTCAGCTCTGAGTCTGAGAGAGAAAAAGAGACACCAAAAGATGTGAATCCCTCCACCCTCATGCCAAGCCAGCATTATCGCAGAGCAGCAGCCTTCTGCGACTTTTACACCACTACTATTGCTATTACACAGGCTTATGCTGGCTCACACACACACACACACACACACACACACACACACACACACACACACACACACACTTTACACATTACTGTTCAATCAATATTGAGATCAGGATTATCTATCATGATTATTAATTTATTTTAGGGACATCATATTTTTATTACACTTTATCACATTTAAATAAACAGAGATCTGCTTTCGCTTCCATGTTGTGCTACATTCCTGCTAATGTTCAAATCTTTGCATCAATATAAGACTGGTCCTTATTCACAGTGTATCTCTTCGAAGGAAAATATAAATATTGCACCAAAACCTTTTACCCAGAATTCAATCAACAGAGCACTGTCACTCATTGCTTGTTTGCGTGTACTTCACTAGAAACACTATGATGTAGCAGGTTCAACCAATGAAAAACTGTAAACCCTGCAAACTGTACCTCAGTAGTTCACAGCAATTGAAAAATACTACTGCTGGAGCAGGGACTTTTCAGGGACCATGATGCATGGCACAGGAACTAAAAATGGAACGAATAATTAAGTTCCTAAAAAGATTCCTGTGTTCCTAGAAAAAAACAGGCAATACCTCCTTAAATACCGCATAGTAACAAATGTGTGTGAGAATCCTGTAAATTTCCCCTTCATTTTAAGTTTCAACATAACATTACCACAAATTAGTTAGAAATGTAATCACATACATAAAGATGTACTTTATGATGTACTTAACATGTCACTCAAAAAAAGTGCCAGTCAATGAAACAAAAGCGCATGCAGGGAGATGCACACTCAAACACACACACACACACACACACACACACACACACAATGCAAATCCCCAAGCATGCAGTGTTTCAGTATGTTATCAGCTGGACCAGCCCAGTGGCAGCAGGCTAAATCCAGTACATTCCAGGTCAGTTTACACAGCAGGGAGGCTTCCAAAACATCTGGACCTGGCTTCGACGTGGTCAGATTCACACATAAGGGCATGCACACACACTTATGCAAATGGGGAGAAACACACAAATGCTTTCACACACACACACACACACACACACACACACACACACACACCAGGGCTCAACGCTAACTTTTTAAAGTGGTTGCCGGCTTGGCAACCAGGCATCAGCTTTTGGTTGCCGAAATTACTGTCTATATTTGGAGCAATTAATTTTGAAACTATACCACACATTTTCATAATGAAACAATGAGATAATGGCTTGCAATGTAATTTCCCATCCCTCTCAAATAGGGGTGCAACGGATCACAAAAAAACTAACAGTTCGGATCACGGTTTTGAGTCACGGATCGGATCAATTTTTGGATCAGCACAAAAAAGTGGGGGATTTAATAATTCATTATTAAAAATGTTATAACAATAACTTTTAACAATAATTACTTCTTTCACCAGTAAATTGCTGTTAAACAACAAAAACAGATGAGAAAAGTGTATTTTACAATAACTTTGAATGCATCACGAGGTTTACCAGTTTACCAGTAAACGCAACATTTAGTCCTGTCTGTTGTTTTTCAGACAACAGCAGTGACCAGTGCTAATTTGTGTCTTTTAGCTCTTAGCTGCAGACTGTTCCCGCTGTGGGAATCCTCTACAGTGAAATACAGTCACACTACACCGTTTTAACCGTGTTTAATCCAGTTACTACAGTAGGTAGGCTAACCTAACCTGCTGCCAAGTGTAACGTGTTATTAGTGTTTACTAGCGTGACATGCTCCCTCTCTCTCGCTCTCTCAAAGCCAGAACACAGCTTTTAGTTTTGGCTGTAAATTGTGACTGTAATACTGGCTTCAAGCCCAAGGATAGTGCCCCCCCCCTACACACACACAAGCACACGCACACACGCACACACGCACACGCACACGCACACACACACACACACACACACACACACACACACACACACACACACACACAGTGCCATTCCCACTCCTCACTCCCTACTACGACTCTGCAGACAGGGGGAAGCTATTTATCAGCCTTACAGCAACATGTGGACACAATGAGATGGCTAACACTGAAACATTTGGGATGAATATGGAGAGTTCCATTTGTTTAGACTGTGAAGAGTGCAGCATTAAAGACCCACATTGATGTGTGTTTCACTTATTTACATAGATGTCCATACATCACCGCTGACCATTTTCCAAAGCCTACCTCTTTTTTGATTGATGAATGTAAGTTTCCTTCCTTGAAGGCAGCAATTGGTTTCTAAAATGTCAGGACTTAGTGAACATCAACTGACAGAGATTTGAAATGTGCTGCAGATGGATAATCCATCACATTTACTTGCCTCTAGGTTTTATCAATTCATTTTTTGAACATGTTAAGACATGCAAAAGCAGAACGGGATAAAACAATTAAGCTACTGAAGCAATTGGCATTTACACTGGCATATAATTGTAATACTCCTCCTAATGCACACGTTTTCTTTTTTCAATTTCACAGCATAAAAGATGCTTTTCAGTTTGATAGCCTGTTTTGACCTGTTGCCGTGTGTGTGTGTGTGTGTGTGTGTGTGTGTGTGTGTGTGTGTGTGTGTGTGTGTGTGTGTGTGTGTGTGTGTGATATCAGCCCAGACACAGAGCAGGGGAGAGGCTGCAGCGTGATGATAAATACTACAGTTTTTGCCTCGGGGCCCATTTAATACCGTGTTTCGGTACCCTTTACTAAATAAAATGATTTTCTTTATTCATGATTTACAGAGAGCTATCAAAGCCACTAAGAGACAAAACATGGTGCATGTGGGAGGGACTGCAGCCAATTACGGACTATAAATCTAAGACCAACTTGGTAACCAACACCTCTGCCTCGCTCACAGACAAACTTTACAGTTTTTATGCCTCCTTTGAATGCTCACAACTGTGTACTGTGTACCCCAAACTCAAGTGTAAAACTGGATACCACATGGATCGAAATACAACTCCACATATACAATAAAAAGGACAGAGTCCTCTTATCTCAGCTACTGTATTTGTGAAAACAGTTTCAGAAACAAATTATCTTTGGTGGCAGTGGGCAGCTAAATATAAAGCTAAGCATTTCTTAAAAACGGTGCTCGCTCAGTGAACCATTGCCAAATAAATCAAGATAAGAAAAAAACAAAAAACAAAAACAAAAACAAAACAAAAAACTCTGTGCTTACTGGATGAGAGGCTTGCAGCACAGCACCAGAGCGTCGTAGAGCATGCACACTCCGAACACGGTGATGCCTGTCTCCTTGACCAGCATGGCGCAGGTGCCCAGCAACAAACTGACGAGCAGACACCCTGCTGACACCGTGGAGGGCAGAGAGTCCTCAGAGACACACACACCCACACTCCTGAAACAGAGAGACAGAGACAGACGGTGATTTATAATGACAGATAATAACAGGCCTCAGTCCAGTCACAGCGAGAGGATGGCAGGAGGACAAGACACTTACTGTTCATTAGTATAATTGCCATGTTGTAGGATGATAAAATAAGTAAAATGAATTGCTTCATTAAGTTAATTAAGATCTGGGTCTAGGCTACAAATAAGAAATGTCACATTGAAATGTTCATATTCAGGGATCAGACAAAGTAACATAAGTACAATACAAGAAACCTAATCAGATACAAGCACTGCTACAAAGGTAGTCATATTAGGTCGAATGCCAATTAGCAGCAATTGTCAGAAATAAAAGAGGTCTAAGAGCTCTTTGATTACATGACTGCAGCTGTAACTTCTATTAAAACTATTAATTAACCTCATCAGTCCAACTACAATGTCGTCGTTCCAATTTATTGAAGACAATTTGCCGACATCCAAACTTTTACATCTGCTTGACATTTAACCAGACAGGACAGATCAGAAGGACTATTGGGTTTTATGGGGAGATATAACAGGGTATCACCAGTGTAACAATGAAATGCAACACCATGTCTACGCATGATGTGACCAAGGGGAAATAAGACTGGTCCTAAAATTGCACCCTGGGGCACTCCAAATGTTACTGGTGCTATAGAGAAGACTGTAGAAACAAAAAAACAATGGTCTGACAAACATGATAAAAACCACTGCAAGGCTGTATCAGATCAGGTTGTCCCCATTACTGTTCATACATATACCTACGAAAAGTAATACACTGTAAAAGCCATGCTCTACCACACCCTTCCCATGCACACACACACGCCGGCCCAGCTATTCTCTTAAAGAGATCGACGCACACAGCAACGCACAAGTATAAACTTCAGTCCACTTACGTAGGCTACGGCGAAAGCACCATAAATCAAACTTAATTTTTATGTAAGCCCCACATCACCATTTGTTGTAAGGCAGCGACTTCTAGTGTCTGTAGTAATTATGACCGGAGCAAAGAAGAAAATCAGGTGACATTATAAATAAATACATTTTCTCTTCACCTCCAACCTCGAAACTGTTGCTCATATAAAAGCCAAATTTTGAAATAATAAATGTCTTTCACCCTGGCTCAATGAAAACATCAGCAAGCTTAAGAGGTTGCTGACATCACATATTAAGCTGGTTAAGAATGTGCGAGAAAAATATCTTTCAGATTTAAGCACTGTCCCAGAACTATTTTTTAGTATTGTTGATTGTTCTTTATAACCCAATAACTTACAATCTAGTGATGAGTTTTGTAACTTTTTAAGCCCTTTTTACTGACAAAATTCAGGGTATCAGGTCCAAGATTTCTACTCCTGTTTCCGTCATAGACAGTTCCTGCCCCAATCGTCCTATGTTCACCCATTTCACCCCAATTTTTGTTAACAAACTAGTTGACATTTTGCTTACTTGAAACCCTGTTCTGGTCCTGCTGATATCAGAGAGCTCAACACACAGGGTGAAAAGAGGAGCTGCAGTAATGTGCAGTACAACAAAAATATGGTGGTTTTTGAAAATTAAACCACATAAAGCTATTCTGGTACAACCTCTAAATACAATTATGAACCTGAAAATGAGCATAATATGAGCACTTTAAGTCAGACTCAGTGGTGAGTCAAACCGAAGCAGAGGGACAGACACAGAGCTGTAGCCGAGACAAAGTAGAACACTTTTTAATTCATTAACTTGATCGGATATCAGGCAAATAAAAAGCCGATACAGATAATCTGCAAACTGCAAAAAAAACAGCCCGATAATCGACGAGGGACGATAATCGGTCTATCCCTAGTCAAAATCCCCACCGAAATTCATTCCAACGGATTTTTGATTGTCGAATCTTTGTATTGAACAGTCAAATCCTAAATATTATCATAAAAATGATAAGACAGTACATACTCACTGTAGTACAACAACAACAACAACAACAACACGATTTCACAACATTAAGACACATGAAGTGTGAAGTTGGTACATGATTGGCACACTTGAATTATTTATTAGTGTCAATTTCAGCAGATCTGGTTTCAGAGACGGTGGCCGAGAAAACAAAAGAACATTTCACAGCTGTTTTCTCATTAAAAATGCGAGAGGGGGGGGCGCCTTGGTAGGTCACCAGGTAGAGCACGCACCCATATACAGAGGCTCAGTCCTTGACGCAGCGGCCGCGGGTTCGATCACACCTGCGGCCCTTTGCTATTTAAAAAAAATGCTAGAGTGCACTAACAAGAGTAATTTGAAACAAAAAGATCAATTAAGTTGTTTGAGCGAACAGCCGAACCATGTGTAAACACTACTGTAAGTCAAGAGTGTGACCAGGGTTATGTGTTGGACCCAAAGTCAAGTCGAATTAATCTGTAATACACTGGAATTCAGAGAGATTCAGCCAGACGGTGAAAAAGTTAACCTCTTGATTGCTATTTGTTAAAATTTCAGAAAATAAAAACTGGAGAAACTGGACCAGAAAATGTTTGGCATTTTTGCTTAAACAATAAATAAAAACAATTATGACTCGATTAGCAGAATTGCGGTTAATTAATTTTCTACTGCTTGAGTAATTATTAGACTAAGACTATGAGGAAAATATGTGATACACGATAGCATTGCTGAATATCGCGATAACGATATTACTTGCGATAAATAAACAGATACTAAAGTGTGTTCAGTTCTGCATTTCTGCTGCTTTCAGTATTCTGCTTTAGTACAACAATCTGCTTGTTGAGTTTAAAACAAATGAAAGGAAATCAGTTCCAACATGTTTTTATTAGACAAATTGAACACTGAATTGAACATAAAGGCAGCACTAAAACAAGAACGAACCATTTAACGATTTTAAAGTGCAGTTTTCTAATGATATTTTCTTTCAACTAACACATAAAATATCTTAATGTCTTTCGCGATATGTCGCAGCCTTTTGCGATATGTATTTTGCGACAGATGATATAGCGATGACGATAAAAACAAAACGATAGTCGCATTATCCCCCCCAGCCCTTTGTCAGCCATTTTCGGCATTTCGTCTGACGCTGACCATCCACCAAAACATCTCTGCTAGCTTGGAGATTTATCCTGCTGGACCGGAAGCTTTCCAGCCCCCCCCCCCCCACCCCCCTTTACACACAACCGTTGGATTAGAGAGGTGCTCGACAATCTGAAGCTCGAGAAGCTTAGATCATCTTTGAAAGGCTCTATCTCAACATTCCTAGAGATATGGAACCCTTTCCTAGAACTCGTTGACCCCTCAGCTTATCTCCTGACTCGGAGGACTGAGCTCCTTCTGGACTACTCCATTTGACGCCAGCTGCCCCTTTTTTTTTGGTTCTCTCTCCTCTCTATCTCTTTTAATTTGTCTACCTTTTTTACTTTTATCTTTTGGATGTTGTGTGTGTGTGATGCTGTGTTTGTCAGTGTGTGTGGGTCTGTGTTGTGTGTCCCCGTGTCCCCCCCCCCGTAGGGGACTGGAGGGGAAGTGACATGCTGTTTTAACTATGCTTTGTTCACTCTGGCCTATGTTGTATGTCATTTATTGTTAAAATATAAATAAAAAAACAACTATATATTGTGCAGCCCTAATTATTACACTAAATGATAATCTGTTTTTTTGTCATCTTTTGTAACAACTTGGGTCTTTATTTTCGTAGTTTTGTCCATCATTTCTACCAGTGATAAGATTGTGGCAGGGAACACTGCAACATAAAATAAAGTCCAATGAGACAACAAACACAAAAAGTCAAATAATCAC
The DNA here is from genome assembly GCF_008315115.2 of Sander lucioperca. NCBI lineage: Eukaryota > Metazoa > Chordata > Actinopteri > Perciformes > Percidae > Sander > Sander lucioperca. The sequence goes on along the minus strand of NC_050192.1, from coordinate 28,849,871 downwards.
ACCAAACCACTTAACCAGGAGGAAAAACTGAAAGTGAGCACACGTGACATTAATAATTCCTCATTTCACAGGAAAACTGTGTACACAACTACGAGAGTTCAGAGTAGGGGCAGGAAGTGGATCTGTAAACTGCCATTAATGTACACAACCACAGATTGGGTTGTAATTTCACCATTAACCTTCATTTTCTCTTCCAAATAAATTTGGCTAATCTGTTGGTTTGTTTAAAGCATGTCTCATTGTGTGACTGCTTGTGTTTATTGATCCGTCAAATGTATTGTTTTTTTAACAATCTCACCGTGCTCCCAGATCTCACTTATTACTTTGTTGAGTCTAATGTTCATTGTTACAGATACAAAGGATGCAAATAAGACCCAAGTAGTAATAAAGCAGAATTATCCTTTAATACAAAACAAAACCATGGCTTACTGTAAACCTGTACAACTATTTATATCTAGCTTCATTTGACAAACAGTTAGAACTAATAGGGACACAATGTTAAGTGTGCACTAAAGAGATGTTCTGATACCGATGGCAGTATCAGAAAAGCCTCCGAGACTGCCTAAAATGCTGGAGTATATCCACCGATACGATTTTATCTGCAATTTAGTCCTGAAGAATGTCTACTTTAAAAAAAAGTTTGTTCTTTTTCCATTATGACTGACATCAAAATGGATAATAAAACAAAGTTATATGGCATTCATTGTTTACATTTGTTCATGTTTCACAAAGAGTTTAACCTAAGCCAGGCCATCCAACAATGATATAAATCATATCACATCCATACAGGGATAGTAGTATACAGCTGTTAAAACATAGTAATATATATGACACACTAGATACGCAAGTTCAGGTTTCGGAATCGGTATCGGGAATCTTTAATTTTCTGTACTGTTGGATTTTGCCTTACATTTGCACTATTTAGAATGTATTACTGTTCAGTTGCTCTGTAGTATAGTAGTATGTCTGGCACATATTGCAGAATTGTCAATAAAGTTGACTTGACTTGAAGCAAACAACGATATCAGACCATCTCTAGTTGCTAACTTACACCTAATCTTATATGACCATCCTTTGTAGTTAAAGCTGTGTTCATAAAAAGTATATTGTTGTGTGTGTGTGTGTGTGTGTGTGTGTGTGTGTGTGTGTGTGTGTGTGTGTGTGTTATTAGTGTTTACTAGCGTGACATGCTCCCTCTCTCTCGCTCTCTCAAAGCCAGAACACAGCTTTTAGTTTTGGCTGTAAATTGTGACTGTAATACTGGCTTCAAGCCCAAGGATAGTGCCCCGCTTCACACACACACACGCACACACACACACACACACACACACACACACACACAGTGCCATTCCCACTCCTCACTCCCCACTACGACTCTGCAGACAGGGGGAAGCTATTTATCAGCCTTACAGCAACATGTGGACACAATGAGATGGCTAACACTGAAACATTTGGGATGAATATGGAGAGTTCCATTTGTTTAGACTGTGAAGAGTGCAGCATTAAAGACCCACATTGATGTGTGTTTCACTTATTTACATAGATGTCCATACATCACCGCTGACCATTTTCCAAAGCCTACCTCTTTTTTGATTGATGAATGTAAGTTTCCTTCCTTGAAGGCAGCAATTGGTTTCTAAAATGTCAGGACTTAGTGAACATCAACTGACAGAGATTTGAAATGTGCTGCAGATGGATAATCCATCACATTTACTTGCCTCTAGGTTTTATCAATTCATTTTTTGAACATGTTAAGACATGCAAAAGCAGAACGGGATAAAACAATTAAGCTACTGAAGCAATTGGCATTTACACTGGCATATAATTGTAATACTCCTCCTAATGCACACGTTTTCTTTTTTCAATTTCACAGCATAAAAGATGCTTTTCAGTTTGATAGCCTGTTTTGACCTGTTGCCATGTGTGTGTGTGTGTGTGTGTGTGTGTGTGTGTGTGTGTGTGTGTGCGTGCGTGCGTGCATGTGTGTGTGGTGCAGAGTCATATTACCTGATGTAGGAGAGGAACGTCAGCAAGAACAGCAGACAGGCCAAGACATCAGCCCTGCCCACGATACCAGACACCTGCAAAACACACACACACACACACACACACAGACACACACACACACACACACACACACACACACACACACACACACACACACACACACACACACAGATTTTAGAGATTACTCATGGGTCGGACAGCCCTGGTGAGGAAACAGTGCTGGATGTACCAAAACCTGATAGCAGAATTACTGTGATTATGGCTCAGACAGACATTATCACAGCCAAGAATCAGTATTTAAGCTTTTCTATGATGACTGTCCATGCATGTGCACTGTTTGGGTTGAAGTTTTTCTTTGAAGTTGAGTATGCATATCAATTGAAACTGGGAAAGAACATATGTAGATATCTGTTTACAGAGATTAGGCCAAATGCTGCTTGGCTCTGGCTGCCTGCTATGTGGGTCTGCTCTACCAGCCACCTTAGCAGCTGGGACATATTAGGATGTATTGCAGACTGTTGGGGAAAGTGGACAAAACTGTTAGCCTCCTGTCTGGCGAGTAATATACAGTATGTGTTGTATATCTTCTTTAATGCTGTGGTGTTTCTCCATAAAGTTGACCTACAGTAAGAGCCACAGGTCCATTCGGTGTTTTTTTGTGTATGGTGGAGCAGCAGTCAGCCAAAGCCTGGCAGGGGAGCAGTCAACATGTCGAGCAGACACTGATAAAGAGCAGGCTGGGAGGGGCATGAGGATGGAGGGCAGTGAACAGGAGACGAACATGGCAAGGAGAGAGGGAGGAGCAGGGGGGACTTTCATGTGATATCTGATTTAAAAAACAAAACAAAGGAACCTCAGCAGCTCGCACGCACACACACACACACACACACACACACACACACACACTGTGGCCCAAGGAGGGGGAAACAAAAGAACAGGCAAGACATATTAAACCACAACAGGGTCAAATTAGGCCTGGCTAGAATACTCAAAAGCCTTCATTGCCAAGGTGTTTAATGCCAAAATCTGTTGAACATGTAATTGGACATAACGTATTATGCATATGCGGAGCAGCTTCCACTTTATTCAATGAAACTAGCTACACCGGTTTGGCTGTCCTGCCGCCTGCGTGGCTGACGTACTGGCGTGCAGCGGTATAAGTTCCGTCATCTCCAGTTGATGCGTCTGTGTTGCTGACAGGGTCTTGCTTTGGTAGCTTGACGCAATTAATTTTGTCATGTTCTTCATAACAGCGGCTAATTGTCCTCTTTACATTTAAACCCACACTAGTTCACTCAAGCACTCTTAGCTCTCTCCTTCTTTAAGCGACTTTCACACTAATCCCACAGTTGTCTCACGCAATTCAGTTCTGTTAGCTACTTTAGCTTAGCCGTTGCAGTGGCTTCTCCCTCTCACTCTCTGGCTCTCTGTTGATCGACATGTTATATGTTTAGCTCTTCCTCTGCCTCCCAATGTGATAACTGCACATGTAATAACTGTTTCTTTGCCGTGCTGGAGGCGAGGCTCCGCATCAGGGAAACTCAATCGTTAACGTTAGCCACCGGTAGTCGGTGCTAAGCTAATGTAGCTCCTGTTAGCCGTCCTCTGGCAGCAGTCGGGAAGCCAGGGAGGCTGAGTGACTGTCCGAAAGAAGCATAGACCATTAGGGCTGTACAATATATCGTTTTATCGCAATATCAGCTGGTGCAATATACACATCGCAAAAGGCTGTGACACATCATGGAAGACACACAGATTTTTTTGTGTTAGTTGAATGAATCGGTAGAAAACTCTTTTAGTGGTGCCTTTTATATTTAATTTCATGTTCAGTTTGTTCCATAAAAGAATGCCTGCAAGTTATGTTAGTTCGTCTGCTGTTAACAGCGCTAGACCTTCCTCCACAACGCTGCGGAGGAGGGTCTGGCTAGTCCACACAGCATTCCTGGATGGGAGAAAAACGTGCTCTGGTTTATTGGCATTTCTTTAAACCAATCACAATAGTCTTGGGCGGCGCTGAGTGGAGCCACGGTGCCTCTGCAAAAATAGTCTCGGGAAGGAACTTGTTTTGGTGGAACATGTGTACGTTCAAAAGTAGTTTTAGTCGTGCAACAGCAAACTCAGATTGGACAGATAGTCTAGCTAGCTGTCTGGATTTACCCTGCAGAGATCTGAGGAGCAGTTAACCATAGTCCTCAGAAATCCACCGGCGTTTAAAATGTCTCCGGCCTAATTGAGTGAAATCCGACGGAATTTCCGTCGGCAATGGAGCAATCCCAAAAGGGGGACGTCGTGGATATAGACTAGCTGTGCTGTAGCTGCTGTACCAAACCAACAATCAATCGTGTAGACCATTGACCCATATAAAAAACATTTAAAAAAGAGCAAAAAATTACGAGCGCTATTTCGTATAGCGAAAGGCACTTGTTTACTTTGTTTGGTTTTGTGCTACCTCTACAAACATTTGAGATGCTTTCTTGGCAGGAGTTTACACTGAATATGTTGCTTTTAAGTAGTTATAGGTTGTTTACAAAATTAAAAGAAATTTAGCCAAAACTGGCTACTTGTTTGCACTTGTTGATTGAACGTTGAACGTAATTGTAAGATGACTCTGATTGAGGAAAACAGTGCTACTCTTAGTTTTCTTTTGCCAGTAAAAGAAAACAGTAGTTGCTGTGTTGACCAGTGGGGCATCTCATAATGTGTAATTGTAATGTGAGATCACAACAAAAACATTGTGCTGAATGTGCGGCATGATTTTTTTGTTATTTTATATGTTAATAAACTGTATTCTAAAGTGTAACTAAACCTCTGGTTTCTTCAGGCTTCAGTCAGGACCCACTTTGATTGAGCAGTATCAACAAAATCAATGTCAATATCAAAATGATATTGTGATAAATATCCCATAATAATAGTAGTTCCCATAAAAAATGGGAAAATATATCATGATTATATTTTTTGCCATATCGCCCCGTCCTAGTTGAATGTTGGGTTGTAGATGGATGTAGATGTGTGTGTGTGTGTGTGTGTGTGTGTGTGTGTGTGTGTGTGTGTGTGTGTGTGTGTGTGTGTGTGTGTGTGTGTGTGTCTATGTAAGTATGTGTGTTGCAAAATTAGTGTGTCTATTCTTAAGGGGCACACACACACACACTGTCTTAAACCTCTTGGAAGCAGTGAGATGAAAGGAGATTATTTACATCCTTAAGAAGTTGGTAGAGTGTAGAGTTGGAAGTGGTGTGTGTGTGTGTGTGTGTGTGTGTGTGTGTGTGTGTGTGTGTGTGTGTGTGTACTGAAAACACATTGCTTAGTCACCCACAAATACTTTGAGGGGCCGGGTTGGTCGGAGATGAAAGGGAGGAGAACAGAGTAGGAAATGAGGGATGAAGAGTGATCAAATGAGAGGTAGAGAGGTGCAAGATTAAAGGATGAGTTGGGGTGTGAGAGAGAGGACAGGGGAGACTTGTCTTTCTCTGCATGAATAAAATATTGGTGTGTGAAGACTCTCTCTCGATACACACACACACTAATAAAAAATAATAACTACCATGTTTGAAAAGAAAGCAGCGGTAAACAGATTACTTTGCCTAAAGCTAAGGAAGAAGAGCGGTGGTCAGAGTTGCTCTGTCCAGTTAGATACTGCACACTAGGGGTGTAAATCTTGTGGAATCTCACAATTCAACACAATTTCTTGGGGTCACAATTTGATTCAAAATCGATTCTCGATTCAGTACACAGGGGTGCTAATTTCAGGATCTACTGTAGTCCACTGTGCGTTAATAAAGGCGGTATGGCAAAGAAATGATGGCATGAAAGCAGAGTTAATTGAGTATACAATTATGGAGTTTTTAAATTTGAAAAGGTTAAGATTAAAGGTAAGGAGGAGGTGGTCTGGTCAATCTGATTGCATCATAGTTGCATTGTGTATCCGGATGAAATATCCAGATAAAGATCACACGTCAAAATGCAGGGTTGCTAACTATTTCCAATATACACTTTTTTATAGATAATTTGAAATTGTCTTTACACCCTGACAGCATCAAACAACTTATGGGCTCTGAAAAAGGAGTGAAAAAGATCCGTCATCTGTAGCTGCTGTAATCCTGTAAAAACGCCCATCAGTCACTGCCTTGCGGTCCGCTTGGAAAAGAACCAATGAAATGCCTCCTTGCCCCGCTCTGTGTACTCTACCCCTCCAGTGCACAAGCCTGAGCTCATTGCACGTCGTCGCTGTATAGCTTACAGTAGTCATGTTTGTTTTAAACATTGGGAATGATAACATTAGAGGTTTGCTAGTCTATATCCACAAGGTTCCACTTCCGGGATTGCTCTTGTTCTGCCGGAAATTCTGCTGGATGTCACTCTTGTCCGTTTTCGGATGCCCGTCCCCTTCCTCTTCCTTTCTGTTGGTGTTCTAACCTCTGGTGGATTTGTGAGGACTATGGTTAACTGCTCCTCAGATCTCTGCAGGGTAAATCCAGACAGCTAGCTAGACTATCTGTCCAATCTGAGTTTTCTGTTGCACGACTAAAACTACTTTTGAACGTACACATGTTCCACCAAAACAAGTTCCTTCCTGAGACTATTTTTGCAGAGACACCGTGGCTCCGCTCAGCGCCGCCCAAGACGATTGTGATTGGTTTAAAGAAATGCCAATAAAACTCCCATCCAGGAATGCTGTGTGGACTCGCCAGACCTTCCTTCGCAACGCTGTGGAGGAAGGATCCGGCAATGCAAGACTAGGGGTTTGCCTACCGGTGAATGAAGTCAAATCCTTTCTCCGCTCTGCTCTGAAGCAGCAACGCAGTGATGCTCGTGCACATCTGTGTGTGGGCGGAGCCCCGAGGGCAGGGGGAGGGGTTAGACGGAGCCCTGAGGAGATGCTGCTTTCAAATCTTGCTAGCTTTTCAACATTACCAACCCTGCCTCTAATACAAACAGTTTATTTTTTTTATTTTATTATTATTTATTTAGAGAAACAGGGACAGCGTACAATAAACATTAACCTCAAGAGGAGAGATGCATAGTACCAGGTTTTAGCTCAAGAGCTAATTTTCACCCGTAGTCCCTGGGCAGGCTGATCGTAGCTAAAATACATAATACATCATACATACATGAATAGTGAGATTTACATTGACCAAATAAATAATATAAAAAAGGTCATATTCAAACCTTTCATGTACTCAAATCTACTCTTTTAGACCTCAGAACACACACTTACACATACACATACACACACATACATATATCCGGTCACATGTGGGTACAAATTTGATTTGACAAAAGCCATGTCTTTGCCTGTCTTGCAAACGTGTAAAAGTTTGTGCTTCTTATCAGCTCTGTAGGCAACATATTCCACTGACGAGCGGCCACACAAGAAAAAGCATTTATTCCAAATGTTGTCCTGCGTTTAGAGATCCTACATTCACCTCGCACTGTAGATCTAGTTGCTCGAGTCGTTATTTCAGAGCCCAAAGATATGTATTCTTTTAGTGGGGAGCAGCGGTGTCATGAAGGATTTTATACATCAAGCACAGATTTGTGTGGATTATCAGATTTTCAAAGCTAAGAAATTTGTATTTTACAAGAATATGACAGTGATGGAATTGTCTGCCTTTCTTATCATGAATCTTTAGAGAGCTTTTATATAATGACCCAAGTGGCCTGAGGGCAGTTTTAGTAGCCTGTGACCAACTTGTCATACAGTAACGAAAATGTGAAACAATCATTGCATTTAGATAGGCCCCTGAGGCCTCAATTGTAAGGGAATTTCGAATGTATCTAAACTGTGCCATATTAAATCTAATTGTATTTGATAACTTTTTTATGTGTTTTTTAAAACCTAAAGTTGGTTCCAATATGACACCTAAATATTTTACCTGTTCTGGATTTGAAATTATTTGTCCATCAATTAAGATCTTAGGGCAATTTTGGTGAGAGTTCCTTCAATTTATGCATTAAAACAGTGTAATAATAATAATTATATGTGCATGATGGGGGTACACCAGGGGATACACAAGGCCAGCAGTCCTTCTTCCAGATCTCAATAGAAAGAAAAAGCTGTTACCCGGGTGTTTTGGATCTTTAATGATTCTCTAATGCTGTTGGGTGCACAATGGGAAGTGTAGTATCAACTGTTTTTTTATTTTTGACTTATACTAGGGACTAAAAGTCAGGATATCTCTGCTTTTGCTGCATAGATTTGGACCATTGTTCTTTTATCTATGCTCTTATTCTTGTATTATTATCATTATTCATAATGTGCACAGCTTATTTTTGCATTTACGCGTTAAACAAGTATAATGTGTATGGCTTATCCGTGCACTTTTCCAAGTATTTTTAAAATGTTACTGTATTTATTGTACTACATTACATCACATTATATGTCATTTAGCTGACGCTTTTATCCAAAGCTACTTCCAATTGCTATATATGTCAGAGGCTGCATGCCTCTGGAGCAACTAGGGGTTAAGTGTCTTGCTCAGGGACACATTGGTTGATGTATCGCAGTGGGAATTGAACCCAGATCTCCCACACCAAAGGCATGTGTCATATCCACTGCACCATCACCACCACTACTCTACATGCCTCTGCAAATTACAAATTGGATTGCACTTTCCCAGCTTTATAGAAGTGCAATAACATGTTCATTGGAATACCCCTTTAATTGTAATTCAGCTGCTTGTTTCATTATTAGTAGAATAAATGGCTCCATATGGATGTAGGCAGTGTGACAACGAGAGGAGGAGGAGGAGAGAAACATACCTATTTGTCTAACCCCTCTCTCTGTCTCTGTCTCTCTCTCTCGCTCTCTCTCTCTCTAATTTGGGTCTATTACATAATTATTCAGGAATCTGAGCTAGGCTGCAGCTGCGTCTCTGCATCCAAACCCCAGCACAGGGGGAGAGGAAGTGTGAAAGTACAGGCCGCTTAAACACAACCAAACACAAATACGGAGTGAGCGTGACTTTTTGCAAAAAGACTGTCAGAGTTGTGTGTCTCGAGTCTCCTATTCCTTTGCTTCATCCCAAGACAGCTTTGTGTGTGTGTGTGTGTGTGTGTGTGTGTGTGTGTGTGTGTGTGTGTGTGTGTGTGTGTGTGTGTGTGTGTGTAGCACACATATGGCTGACGGTGTCCACACGTGGTCAGCGGGCTATCAGCAGAGAGAGGACAGGAGATATGGATGAATGGAGGCTTTTCAGCTCGGAAAAAGGAGCCTCATTGACTGACTGCCAGACAGTGTAGACTGTCTGAAACCAGAGACACACTGATCCAGGTTCTATTTGCAACTTAACAACGATGAACGGAGGGGAAAAGGTGACATCAAACTGTGATGCTGAAGACCTTTCTTTCTGATGCTGCCTTTCTTTAAATAATTGTTCATTTCTCTTACTGCACTGTAACATTTATTCTCGTATTATATACGTTTTTATATTTTGAACTGTTTTGAACTGCTCTTTAATGTTTAATGTAGAGCACTTTGAATTGCCTTGTTGCTGAAATGTTCTATACAAATTAGGAATCGACCAATGATCGGATGATTATCGGGGCCGATATTTGGCAATTTGCAGATTATCTGTATCGGTGTTTTATTTGGCCGATAACCAATAAAGTTAATTAATTAAAAAGTTTGCTACTTTGGCTCCGCTACAGTCTGCAACACCTGCAAACAAACTGTTAGCACGTTACAACTTCAGGAAGCTATTTTTGATTTTATTTATTCATTTTTTGACTGTGTATTAAGTTTAAAGTTTCAGTTTTATTAAGCAATTGCTTAGAGTATTTAAACTAACTTTTGTGTTGGAGTTTGTAACATTCCAAATTGTTAATTTGGACTAAAATATTTTCTTTTTGTAAATGCATATCGGTTCCAAATATCGGTTTCATTAACTACTAATAATCTGTATTGGCCTTGAAAAACCAGTATCAGTTGAGCCCTAATACCAACAAAGCTGCCTTGCCTTGTGATACAAACAGCCCCAGGGGTCTTTGGAAGAAGAAGAGAAGAAGAAAAAAATTCCCTTGGGAAACTTCCAATCCAAAACCCAAAGATATTCAGTTTACTATGATATTACAACAAGTAAAAGTTGAGAGGCATTTGAGAGGCTGAAGCCATCCACTGTTTAGCATTTTCAGTTGTTAAATTACTTAAACCCTAAATCGATAAGTGGTTGCAGATTAATTTATTGTCGATAGACCTATCGTTGCAGCTCCACTCGGAATATTAGTTTCAGCTTTCTCAAAGAGGGAACAAACATGCTTCTCTGGGCTGCACATCAAACATGTGTGGCTGCCTGAGGTGTGTGTGTGAAACAACAGAATACAATGATTTGCAAATCTGTTTTCAACCAATTTCAAACCTCATTTTGATGCAAAACGTTCCAAAAAATCTGGGACAGGCGCATGTTTATCACTGTGTTACATCACCTTTCCTTTTAACAACACTCACTAAGCGTTTGGGAACTGAGGACACTAATTGTTGAAGATTTGTAAGTGGAATTATTTCCCATTCTTGGTCGACTTCAGTTGATCAACAGTCCGGGGTCTCCTTTGTCGTATTTTGCGCTTCATAATGCGCCACACATTTTCAATGGGAGACAGGTCTAGTACCTCTAGTACCTATACTATACTATACTATATATATATATATATATATATATATATATATATATATATATATATATATATATACACACACACATATACACACACACACACACACACTATCTGGACTGCAGGCAGGCCAGTCTAGTACCTATACTATACTATATATATATATATATATATATATATATATATATATATATATACACACATATACACACACACACACTATCTGGACTGCAGGCAGGCCAGTCTAGCACCTACACTCTTTTACTATGAAGCCACGCTGTTGTAACACGTGCAGAATGTGGCTTGGCATTGTCTTGCTGAAACAAACAGGGACGTCCCTGAAAAAGACATTGCTTGGATGGCAGCATATGTTACTCCAAAACCTGTATGTACCTTTCAGCATTAATGGTGCCTTCACAGATGTGCAAGTTACCCATGCCATGGGCACTAACACACCCCCACACCAGTCTTTTGTTGCCCCTGTCCCACCTTTTTTGGAACGTGTTGCAGGCATAAAATTCAAAATGAGTGAATATTCGCAAAAAAATTTTAGTTTATCAGTTTGAACATTAAATATCTTGTCTTTGTAGTGTTTCCAATTCGATATAGGTTGAAAAGGATTAGCAAATCATTGTATTCTGTTTTTATTTACGTTTTACACAACGTCCCAACTTCATTGGAATTGGGGTTTGTATATTGTATAAGAATTTAGTTTCATATTAACATGGGCCAAATGGATGGAAGGATATTTATACAGTCCTCCACAGCGTTGCGGAGGAGGGTCTGGCTAGTCCTCACAGCATTCCGGGATGGGAGAAAAACGTGCTCTGGTTTATTGGCATTTCTTTAAACCAATCACAATCGTCTTGGGCGGTGCTAAGCGCCGGACGAGGCCACAGTGCCTCTGCTAAATAGCCTCGGGAAGGAACTTGTTTAGGTGGAACGTGTATGTTCAAAAGTTGTTTTAGTCGTGGAACAGAAAACTCAGATTGGACAGATAGTCTAGCTAGCTGTCTGGATTTACCCTGCAGAGAATTTCCGGCGGCACTGGAGCAATCCCGGATATAGACTAAGAAATGTATAACCAAAACAAAAATGCTGAAAACCATGCCTAAATAGACTTGAATTTCATAAGTGGATTAATAAAATGCTTATAAACAGAAAGTAAACGTGACTCGTTTGAGGGTGTGTACACAAAGCCAGTAGCCAGCTCTCACTCCTCTCTCCCAGTCACATCCAGTCCCAAGTGTTTCTGCCTGTATTCTGGCAGTTTGATTGGCATGCTGGGAGATGAGCAGGGAAATCAAACTCTCTCCTACACCAGCCTGGAGACTTTGAGACCTTATTTCTGCCTCCTTCACGCTTCCTGCTCTCACTTTCTTTTCTGTCTCGTCGTCTTGCTTCCCTCACTCCCAGCTCGCTCTCTCTCCCTCTCTTCTGAACCTTCCCTTTGCTCTCTCCTCTCCTCCTCTTTGTGCCTTGGCGTCTCTCTGTGCAGGGAGTCAGTGGAGCGCCCTGGCAGGAGACCTGTCCTGCTACAACCCCTGCTGCTCTCTATTCATCTCTTCCTCGCTCGCTCCCTTTCTTCCTCCCTCTCCGCCTGCCCCTCGTTTCCTTTCATCGCCCTTCACCATATCTCATGCGTCTCTCTTTCTGCGCTCAACTCTTTCTCCATGCTGCACACACTCCTCTGATCCATTCATCTCCTGCCCTCCCCCTTGTGCACATTCCCATTCCAATTTCTGTACAGCGCTCGAGTAGTGAACATCTGAGCCTTGTATTGTCACCTTACCTGTTGGAGCAGGGAGAGGAATAATGATCTATCTGCCTAGTCACAGATGCCACAACTTGCACAACTTGACTCACCACCTTTCAGAGTCAGCTAACAGGAAACGTTTCCCCTATGGGAATCATATGGAAAGTAAAGCAGAGGTTCTAAATGGAAAGAGGTGTGTGAGAGCTAAATTACCTGACATATGGGAACACAGAGTAGTCACCCAGTTGTGGTATGTAACTAAGTACATTAACTCAAGTACTGTACTTAAGTCCAAATGTTGAGGTACTTGTACTTTACTTGAGTCTTTTCTTTTCATGCCACTTTCTACTTCTACTCCGCTACATTTCAGAGAGAAATATTGTACTTTTTACTCCACTACATTCATCTGACAGCTTAAGTTACTAGTTACTTTACACATTCAGATTTCTGCACACTAAACACAAATTTAGTTTATAAAATCTGATGTTTTATTATAAATTAATCTTCCCAACAATATAACTGCCTAAAAGTCCAGCTGAAATGATTAGCTGATAAAAACACTTAGTTGAACAGAACAGTTTGGAACGTTTCCAGTTTCTAAAATGTGAGAATTTAGTGTAGATTTTAGAGTAGTACTTTTATGTTTAATACTTTAAGTAGTTTGTCCTGATGATACTTACATACTTTTACTTAAGTAACATTTTCAATGCAGGACTTTTACTTGTAACAGAGTATTTTAGTTATGTTGACCGACAAATGGTGACTGTCCTGCAGCAACAACGGTTACATTTAGACACCAAAGCGACGATGGAGAATTTCAGTAGCAACACCCGCTAGCCATCGGACGTAAAAGTTATCCCATGGATGTAGACGTGTCCTCGGCCGCTGTGTACCTCCGATGCCGAGGCTTGGCCAGCCCCGAAGATACTCGGCGGCCAGCCCAAGCCGCGAAGTAGATATCGAATCAAGAAAACGTAATTATGTGGGTAAACTGCAGCTATTTTTTCAGAATGACATGAATAACAGTTACTAAACGTAACGTGGACAAAACTGTCCATCTGGGAACAGATATATTTTAATCGGCAATTGTGTTAAACAATGAAAACTCCCATAATCCCACGCCACTTCACGACGTCATCAAAAGTCCGTTTTTACATTCATTGTTTTGACTGAGAGACCCCTAGCGGCAGAAAATTACATATTGTACATTTAAGTTACTTTAAAAATTGTATTATATATAAACATATATTATATCATTATTGTTATATATTTTTTGTTTATGTATTTCTTAAGCTCGTTTAACTTTGTATGTTCAAGTTGAAAAATGCACATTTCAAAATTTGAGTATTTTTGTGCATTTTCCTATCAAAATCAAGCAAGTTGACCATCATGATACCATTACATCGCAATGTGACTCTATCTCAAAATGTGCAGCCCTAGTACACAAGCTTGTACCTTTGACTTTTTATTTAAGATCCAGCTATTTTCTAACACAGCTGAGTTTCATGCCAATCCAAGATGTAGAAGAGCTCCAACTGGGAGTCACGTGGCATTGTGAATACAAAAGATGAATGGGACTTCTGCTTTCCAGAACCGGAATTCCGGAATGTCTGCTTTTCTACATTTTTTGTAAGGGTTAATGCCCGACATTAACGGCATTAACCCCCTTATACCATGGTCATTTGCCAAATGATATTTTTTAACCATTAATTTATATTTTAATTTGTTTTATAATCAAAATCTTTAGGTTACTTAACGTAACCCCGGTTATTTGATAACAGAGTGAGGTGTTTCACTATGGGAATCGCCCCGGCGTGACCAACTAAGGAAGCTCCAATGACATCACATCTGTCCGTGACAGACAGGTCGAACTGTGCTAGGGCCACGCCCCCTCATATAATCACAGTCGACCAGCTCCTTACAAACCATTCTCGCTTTCTTCCCGTGAAGTAGAGTTTAGATTCTCGGCCCAAGCCCGAGCCCGAGCCCGACCCGAGCGGACCTCGGGTCGGGCTCAGGCCATTATTTTCCGCCGCATCCTCGGGCCGGGCCCAGGCCGGACCCTTGATCAAGCAATTTTTTTTTTTTTATCCATTACCTTATTATCCTATTTGGGTGGGGAGATAGCTATGCCATAATCAGAAATATTATAAATATATATAGGCTATATAAAAGTAACAAATGTGTACAAAAGTTAGGCTGCAGTTACAAAATGCAGCACTTCATGCGCGGAGTCTCCTCCTCTCACACGCATCACACTGGGAGCTTGAAGATGTAAAGAAAAAAAGAAAAACAGGAGAAGTGTGGAGGAAAGTCGGAGGTATGGAAGCAGTTTAAACAAGTCGTGGGCAGTGACAACAATATGTTGTTCATCATTGTTTCTCTTTTTTTTACGTTTCTTCATTCGGATCCACTTGCGATCTGTTCCATTCTAAACTAACAGCAGTTTACAGCTTCGTCCTTGTTGTATTCTTCTAAACAGATTTTGGCAGTTCAAACAACTCTGAATTTTAGTTGAGAACATCAGTTATAACGGCCCACGTATTAAAACATTGTCGGGTTTAAATCGGGCTCAGGCTCATAATTACAGTTAATGTGTCGGGCCGGGCTCGGACGCAACGTGCTCGGGCTCGGGCAGGTTCGGGCTTGATTTTTTGGGCCGATCTAAGCTCTACCGTGAAGAAACTATACTAAGCTCCCTCAGCCTTGACGCGGACACTGCTTCCACTGTGTAACCACAAGGTAAAAACTTCTTTCGAAGTACCTACTCAGCGAATCCAGACTGGGTCGGGAACTGCGTTCGGCAACGTAGTCCTTAACGGTCCGTCTGTGAACTGTAGCCAACCAAGCTAGCCCAGAAGCACAGAGGGAGCTTAGTATAGTTTCTTCACGGGAAGAAAGCGAGAATGGTTTGTAAGGAGCTGGTCGACTGTGATTATATGAGGGGGCGTGGCCCTAGCACAGTTCGACACCGGTGTCATTGGAGCGTCCTTAGTTGGTCACGCCGGGGCGATTCCCATAGTGAAACACCGAACGGAGTTAGAAAAAGAACAAGAAAAGAAAGTTAGAAAAGAAAAGTTTCCCTGGTTACACCTGAGAATTTGACTAATACCTGGAATAATCATTCCCATCCCATAAGGTTCTTGTGCAATGCAAACGTTCACTGCTCCAGGTAATAGGACGGACCTTAGATACGACTTGCCACGCTTAGCAACGGGAGATATTTGTAGTTAGTTAATCATTGTAAACTGAATGTCTTTCAGCTTTTGGAGTGTTGGTTGGACAAAACAAGATATTTGAAGACGACACCTTGGGCTTCAGAAAATTGTAATAGGCCATTACTTCACTCTTTTTATAGATCAAATTTTCAAAATGATTGGCTTGATAAAGAAACTAGTCTGCATTGTAATGGTTAGTGAGAATAATCCTTATTTGCAGCTATAGTGGATGTTTTCCAAGCACGTGAGACTAAATACACAGTTTGGTCACGACTAGTTAGGGAGGTACTTTTCCTTTTTTAATTTTGATAGAACTCCTCACAGTCACAGAAAAGAACTGCTGAATAGGTATGAGGTGGTCATGTTTTTCCAATAGGAAGCAGCAGCACAAGATAGTCAACTGGGACAGAACAAGCAGACCCCAAGGGGAATGTCGTCTGTTTTTAGGCTCTGAATAAATTCTGAATCAGCTTGAGCATAAATTCAGCCCCTGACTCTGCATCCCATTTGGCTGTCTTGCAGGAGGCTGCATTTTAAATAGAACAAATGATAAATAACTATAATTTATTAATAAAAAAGGAAATTTAATTCATAAACAAATCAGCAAGAGCATTTCCATGGCCAATCAATTTGCTCAAACATTATTCCACAATTCTTTTAACCAATCAGCCAACCACATGCTACAGGCTCCAGGATACATTACTGAATGTAATTATGCTCTAGTGAATTACAAAGGGTTTTCTGTTGGTTTCCACTGACTCCAGCTGAACTGAATTAATGAGACCTGGAGAGATGTTCCACTTCAATGGCTTTCCATTTAGACATGTAAAGGTTAGGTGCAACATAGACCTTTTTCACAGCAGACATGTTGACTTGTCATAGTAAGAAAAGCAATTGCGATAGCTCAGTTTCAATACAGCTATAGTGCATAGTTTCTGTCTCCCCCATGAGGATTTTTTAAGTAATGACAACAACACTGTGATGATCCACGTGATACAAGCCTTCCGTGATCACCCCCCTCACCCCTCCTCCATGCAGTTGCTAGTAGCCAAGGAGGACACGGAGGATTAAAAAAACCTGATGGACTCTTCAGAAGAGGTCATTATCTTCACTCGAGTTTCTGCGTGGGAAAGTCACCGGACACCACAATCTTCCGAACATAGCCATACTGAGTCTTAATTAGCTTTGTAGCAACTCATTTGGCAATGGCTTGAATGTAACAGACGTTCATTAATATAACATAAAAGGGTATTGTTTTAGCACTAGTATTGGAAAAAAAAACAAATGATACCCAACCCTGGACATGATGCAGTAGGCTTCATTAAGAATAAAAAGAACAAGTAACAAGTAAACACCAAGTTATTTGAAGGATAAACTAAATAACACAATATACTGACTTCATTTGAAATTGTGGGGCTCCTTTCTGCAGATCTGATCGACATGATGTGTGGTTCACTGTAGCTAAGGTTAGCCCAGCTGGACGGACAACAATACTGTTGCTCCGACTTTATCTCTCCATTTACTGCAACCGCTAAAATACATTTATACTCGGAGAAGGTGAGCGTCGTTAATACAGTTCATCAATCATTGACATATTACTTGGCATAAAGACTGGAAACAGGAAAGTGCTGTCCCACCTCAATTTGAAGGTAACAAAATCTGCCTACCATCACGTCTTGTTTCACAAGTTAGTAATTAACATAAGCAGTTTGCGGTTCAACTGGGGGTTGTGTGACAGACTATTTCTTGGCTGGGACCAGTTCTCAGGAAAAAGGGAAGAAACTCCAGGAAGTTATTGGTCCCAGCCAAGAAATAGTCCGGCATATAACTATTTCCCAAAACGTTGAAGTATCCCTTTGAAGTGCTCCTCAGGACCCGAGGTTGCTGGATGAGGGATTAGAGCTTGCAAAAGGGCTGGCAGTGCTGGTAAAGGTCAATGCTCTTATAGTAGCTATTTCAATGAAATGGGACATTGTGTGAAAGGTCAAAGTTTCAAATTAGATTGAGAAAATGTAAACCAATTTGTAATGTGTTCAAGATGTCAAGGTAGAACCCCGAGGGTTCAACTCTTGCATGAACTCCGCCCGGTTGTTGAAAGTCTGTGTGTCGCGTACTCACGGCCTCGGTGTGGACGGGGTGCACAGCGAAGAGCAGTGCTGTGACAAAGGCCAGGCGCCAGTCTTCAAACACGCAGCGCTCACACGTGTACATGAGCAGGCAGGTTACAGAGCAGTGCAAACACACGTTGATGATGTGGAAATAGAGAGGTGTCATGCCGCCCAGCAGGATGTTCAACCTGACAGACAGAGAGAGAAATATTCAGCACTGTGAGATGAGATGGGAGCTGTACTTGTGTTATCTCTGGCTGTGTGAAAGTTCATGCGTAAAAGATATCAGATGTGATTAAAACTCAAACAAAAAAAAACAGATACAGAGTGATGGATAAATAAGTACAGTCAATGCCATTCATTTTTCCATAAACCCTAACCACATACAGACAAAAAAATGGTCATCCTTCGCTCAGCGTTATACCGCAGTGGGATTATGGAGGGTATCTCCAAGGTAAATTAGCTTTTACATTTCCTGGATGAAGTGATTGTCTTATTATCCTGAACAGAATCTCAATCCATTTTCTGCAGTGCCATGAATTTCAAATAAAAGCATTGCTTGGAGAAAGACCAAATCACACCCTGCTTAAGAACTTCCAGCAGCTAATCCATCAGTGAAGAATAACAGTGAGATGCAATTTTCACTTGGTTTACCATAATTGGTATTACACTGTGACAATTCCCTTTCCACCCAACAGAATATCAACAACCTGATAAAAGCAAACTCTGAAAGCACTGCAGCGGTTTAGGATCCAGCACCATTCCATGATATTAGATTTTATTTTCTATCATATTAATATCATTTTATTTGATCAGTGAAGTAGGAGACATTTAAACTTCAGAAACAATATGTATGTACATATTCATAGATTGTGGATTTTCCAAGTGGGACAAGGAGTAGATAGATGTTAAGAATATTTACCCAGGTAATTGAAGGAGCAACATTTTTTGTTCAAAACCACAGCTTTATTTTAAACCCTAGTAGTGATCCCAAAGATGAATATCAAACTCAGGTTGAACACCACACAGCTTCAATGAGGAGTTAGACCAGGATTAGTCTATATGGAAGACATTTCATTTACGGGATGGTTCCGGAGGTTCTGCCGGATGGCCGTCACTAGGGATGGGTATCGGTAAGATTTTAATTATATTATTACTACTCTTACCAATACTGCTTATCGATACGGTACTTTAACTTGATTCTTATCAGTACATTTTTTAAGGAAAAAAGAAAGAAATTAACAACAGAATTGACGCTTCTTTATTTTCTCATATGTACTGTATATCAATTAACATTGTTGAGTAGCGAACTACAAAAGCATTGTTTTGAGCAGATTATAGAAACGTAAAATAAATAAAACAAACATTTTTACAGCAAAGGAAACAGCATTTTTTTAAACAAATCGTTATTTGACTCGGGTGAGACATGCAGATAGGCTGCAAAGAACTAACAGTTCTTAGCTGTTCTTCTGGAGAAAAGATCAACATGTTTGCCTTCTCTGGCTGAAGTCGGGACCTCTCCTGTCTTAGTGTTTCCTGCAGCTCGCTACCATTACACTTTCTGACCATTTCAGACTGAATTTATGAACGCGCCCACATTTTGCCCACAATTATAGTAAAGTGTAACCACACTTCTGAATGTTTAGTTCTCTCCACGCCATCACTAAATCAGGTTTTCGTGTGTGTATATGTGCACGCGCAGCACCGTGTGTAAGTGAGAGCTCAGCTGCCCCCGCCCCTCACACACGGGTTCTGAGAGAGGTAGAGATCTTTCTTTTGGATTGGGAATAGCAAAAATGCATTATAGACGAACGTCGTAAATCTAAATGAAATTGGAGTTGTGAGGAAATTATTATTGTTTTTATGTAGCAACAAATACATTTTTTTTTTCTCTCCGCAGCACTGTGGAGGAAGGTCTGGCAATGCAAGACTAGAACAAGATAAAAAAAAAACATGTCATACTGACAGAGTGGAATATGATTTTTCCTACCTTAACGCTACTGACAAGGGAAAAGGGCGAGCTGAACAGAGTAGGGCTTCACATCTGAACTCCTTATTTCTGATTGTAATCAGTTCTAATGGGGTCCTCTGTGAGCCCTCGTCCAGTGTATTATGTGATGAAGGAGACTCTGGCCTCCACTATCCCTCTTTTATTCATAATTCAATGAGGATGATATAAAAAGCTGCTTGAGCTTGCAGAGAGCACATTAACCCTCACCATTATCTCACCCTGCCCTTAGCTGATGCTGATCAGCTCTAATGCTGATGCTGAGATGAGTGTGGAGCAAGTGAAGGGCTCGGAGATAAATTTCCCAGAGGGCCGGCCAGGGTCTTCGACCATGTGAACGCTTCAGAGGAATTCAAATTTCTCATTTGAGGCATTTAGCTGATGTGCTTATCCAAAGAGTGTTACAATAAGGGCGCAGGTCAGGGTCCAGTGTCCCGCTCAAGGACATTTTGACGGGCTGCTGGAGGGATCTAATATGTGTTTTAGTGATGGGTCTGTATAACCACTTCTCTCAAACATGAATAACAATGAGCCTGACTGGGCCTGAATGATGATAATACACCTTATCATTAGGGATGGAACCGTTTGGTCCGCCAGTCACGGTTCGGGGTATGTATGTATTGTTCGGTTCATTTTAGCCTCACAGATTTCAGTCAAAAAGGCTTGTTCAGAATTCTTTTTCAAATGAAGTTACTGGGGTAAAAAAAAAAAAAAAAAGCCATAGTGAAACTGCAAAATATAAAAATCAAATAGGGATCCAGCCCTATTTCATTGTATTTGAGTCTGGTGCTGGTTGAGCTTATGCTTTACTTTAAGTTGATGACCTTGGTCTACGTATAATGTGGCCATGTTTAAATGAAACTAACAAAGCTGCATTTTTGTTTGTTTGGCCACCGCCAAACAAACAAAAATGCAGCTTTGTTAGCTTTGTTACTATATATATATATATATATATATATATATATATAATTTTTTTTAGATTATTAAATATTCTGGAGAGCATTACATCAGCAGTTAACAGATCCCTGCAATTTCAAATAAGCTGAATAAAACACTGCAGGCAGAGAGAGCAGACAACTGAGGGTAAAATGCTTAGATAAGTTTTGAATATGGGATAAACAAAGTCCATTTTCTGAAATAAAGGTTGGCACATTATGGGCGCCCAGATAGCTCAGTTGGTAGAGCGGGCGCCCATATATAGAGGTTTACTCCTTGACGCAGCGAGCCCGGGTTAGACTCCAACCTGCGGCCCTTTGCTGCATGTCATTGGTTGGCATAGTATATTTAAACGTCCTAGCTGACAGAATCACACCACGTCCCTAACTGGATCCTTGAACTTTAGGTAATAACTTTTTTTCTTCTGAAAGATATTAACAGCTTTTGGGAAATGAAGCTCTGGCATCATCTGAATCAGCTTCTCTCGGACTCCAACGCCACCGTCCATCACTTCCCTAACCTTCTTCTTTGTCACTTCTTATTTCTCACTCTTCATCTCCTACTCTTGTCTCTTTCTATTATCTGCTGTGTCCCTCTCCTCCTCCTCCTCCTACTCCTCTCCTCATTTATCAGAAGAGCATCCGTCACGTCTTCTTCCTTCCCTGTCTTGTGTCATCTGTCCTTGTGACTCTATTTTAATCACATGGCCTCTTGCTATCTCTATCTCTCGCCATTTATTTATTTCTCTCTCCCTATCTCCCTTGTTTTCTCACCACAATCACTGCTCAGTTCAGGACTCAGCTAGAAAAAAAGTGCCTTGAGGATGTGAGGATGTGTGTGTGTGTGTGTGTGTGTGTGTGTGTGTGTGTGTGTGTGTGTGTGTGTGTGTATTTAGAAATGTTGTGTGTCCTTCACCTTCATAGCATCCCAAAAGCCCTGCAGTGTTCACTGACGCGGAAAAGGCAATGCTGGCTACTCATTGGGTTCAGTTTGGTTCAGTATTGACTTAATCTCAGGTATGACCACGCCTTTCCTGCTGCGGCCCTTACACTGTCGAGCTGAAATGTTTTTAAATGTGCTTTATAAATAAATTTGACATGACATTCCCCATAGGTTTACCGCAGTAACATTTTATTATCATTTCTGACTCCTCGCTGCTTCGGTTTGCTGCTGGCTGGTGAGTGGTTAGTTACTAAAAGGAGAAAAGCTGGTCCACCTTAAGTAAGCTTAAGATTTTAAGATTTCTTGTTGGCATTTTTAGGCCTTTATTATTGACAGGACAACCCAGACCTGAAGGGGGAGAGAGAGGGGAAATGATATGCAGCAAAGTGCCGCAGGTCGGAAGCAAACCGCGGCCACTGCGGAGAGTACCGAGCCTCCATACCTGGGCGCGCGCTCCACCAAGTGAGCTACCCAGGCGCCCCTAACCCCATTACTTCAATCAGCAGGTGTAACTTGGCTTGGGTCTTGGAGTTGAAGGATTATTTTTTTTTTTGGACAAGCCTACTGCTTACTTCATACTCACCATGTCTCTCTCTCTCTCTCTCTCTCTCTCTCTCTCTCTCTCTCTCTCTCTCTCTCTCTCTCTCTTTAACTTTACACACAGCCTATGCACTGGCTTATTCTTCCTTAAAAGAGTTTGCTACTTGTATGAGACATTTTTTGTTCAGAAAAAAACATTTTAAAAATGCATTTAAAAAATTTCCTGATGGCCCACTGTGACTTTGACTTAGACCCAGTTTGCAGTACACCCTGCTGCACATGCTGTATATAAACACAGAGACAGACCTGCTTAATGTCAGGCCAATGAAAAAGTTTTGCGGCACGTTGACATATTTGGAGCCCTGAGATTCCTGGAATCTTTGCGTTCTATTTGCGTTTAACACAAGGCTTTTCATACTGTGAGGCACACCTCCCCAAGGGGCTGTGCAGGAGAGTTGAAGGGGAGGGGGCAGAGGGACAGACATGAGGACACTGTTTACTCTGCTGTCTGCATCCGTTTTGAAGTACATCAGAGCCTTATGTGATTAAGTTAAGCACTGAGCCTTTCTCAGTAGGTCTACTGAACTGACTCCAGTCTGTGATACAAAGCCAAAAATCTTCTTTATTTCCTCACATCCTTCTCACGCCCCGTTCCAGCTCCTTCCCTCGGGGAGGCACTACAGGTCACCGTCCACTAAAACCAAACAAGCAGTTGTCTTCCCTTAGCCATCAGGACTGTGAACTCTTTCCTGTAGCCCTCTGCTCACATAACACTGATGCATTCCCCTGATTGTCTCATGTTGTTCATACATGTATCTTGCTTATAGACTGTAAAGATGGTGGCGGTAGCAGCAGTGACGTCACCCATTGGTTTGTGGACTGCTGTTTAAGACTGGAGTTTGGCAATTTGGCCGTCGCCATCTTGGTTTTTTGAAACCGGACATGACGATTTTTAGACGAGAGGATAGAACTGGGGAGGATGACGTGCCTAAGCCAGTGGGGTTTATGGTTTCAATGGCACTGTGCTAAGCTAAACACTAAAAAGGGAAAGTTGTTTATTTTTAAGCAGATGAAGCGAGACACATGGCAGAGTTGTACCGGCGGGTAAACGCGGACCTCCGGGTACTGTCGCCATTCATCTTCATGTATGGCACTACACAGAAAACGTTGCTAATAAAACTATCTATACGAATAATAAACTATCTATCATTTTCTGTAATTTCTAAAAGTAATCATACATCATGCTGAAACAGCTGCAGCATAGAAAATGCCTGTGAGGGGATTTTTACTGAAACTTGGTATTCAAAAAGCAAAACTTGTCCTTACTATGACAGATGCAAAATATTACACATTAGCAAAACCATGTTGTCTGTCTTCAAAATGGCCTGGCCTTATCAATTATTTTCATATTTTCCATTTAATAAGCGGTGTCTGTTAATACTTTTAATATGCAAGTCTTGATAGCAGTTAGAGTTGAACTAGTCTATATCCACAACGTTCCACTTCTGGGATTGCTCCGTTGCCGACAGAAATCCCGGCGGATTTCACTCATTTAGGCCGGATATCCGCTGCCTTGGGCCTCCTTTGTGTTGGCGTTCTAACCTCTGGTGGATTTGTGAGGACTATGGTTAACTGCTCCTCAGATCTCTGCAGGGTAAATCCAGACAGCTAGCTAGACTATCTGTCCAATCTGAGTTTTCTGTTGCATGACTAAAACTACTTTTGAACGTACACATGTTCCACCAAAACAAGTTCCTTCCCGAGGGTATTTAGCAGAGGCATCATTGCTCCGTACAGCGCTTAACAGCCCGAGACGATTGTGATTGGTTTAAAGAAATGCCAATAAACCAGAGCAGGTTTTTCTCCCATCCCGGAATGCTGTGAGGACTAGCCAGACCCTCCTCCGCAGTGCTGTGGAGGAAGGTCTGGCAATGCGAGACTAGAGTTGAACAAATGCTGGTAAATTTCCACAAGGAGAGAAAGAGTGGAGAAAAAGGGCCTGGCATTCCCTGTGACCCGAATCACCCTTTCATCATTTCTTCACAGATCAAAGTGGAAATGCCTTTTCTCAGCTACACGGCAGCTGTGGCAGGTGAGAGTAAAGGATTGAAGTCTAAAGGCTATCTCACCAGATGAGGAAAAGAGTGTAGCTACACATCCATCCCCCAGGAGGGTCTGCCATGTGAACCAGCATCCTTCACATGACAAACTAACAAAGATGCAGTGGAGAAGCTGACTGCCAATCAGCCCTGGAAGCTACAACCCAAAGCATTGAACACCCTCCCCCCCCCCCGAATGAGCAATAGGGATAGACCGATTATCGGCCCTGGTCGATTATGGGCCTGTTTTTTTGCAGATCTGTATCAGTGTTTTATTTGCCTGATAACCGATCAAGTGAATGAATTAAAAAGTGTTGTACTTTGGCTCGGCTACAGCTCTGTGTCTGTCCCTCTGCTTCGGTTTGACTCACCACTGAGTCTGACTTCATGTCCCCCCCACAACTCTATCTGACTATCTGTTACTGGGGATTATGTTGAAAGTTTCTCATTTATTAAATAATTGCTTAAAGCATCTAAACAAAGTTTGTAACATTCCAAAATCTTAATTTTGAATAATAGATGGGCTGAACAATATATTGTTTTTGTTATTGTCATCGCAATATCAACTGGCACAATAACCATATCACGATAGGCTGCGACATATCGCGAAAGACACTTTCAAGGACAAGATTTTTGTGTTGGTTGAAAGAAAATATCAGCGGAAAACTGCACTTTAAAATGGAACTTTTATATTCAATTGAATCTTCAATTTGTTTAATAAAAGAATGTTGGAAATGATATTTCATTTGTTTTAAATTCAACAAGTAGTTTGTTGTATTTTAGCAGAATACTGAAAGCAGCAGAGCTGAGTAACTTTAAGTACACTGTTTATGTATCGCAAGTAATCGTTATCGCAACATTCAAAAACCTTATCGCATATTTTCCTCATATCGTACAGCCCTAATATTCTTAATAACCTCTTTGTTATCGGTTATAATCTGTATCGGCCTTAAAAAAACAGTATTGGTCGATCCCTAATGAGCAATGAGGCAACACCTGTCACTCCTAAAAGATCATCTTCCCCTCCATTGTATCTGGATAATACTGTAACTTAGGGCTGGGCAATAATTCAATATGATAATTTATCGTCTTTAATGGAATCGTGTCATTAACAAATCATATATTGAGATATCGTGACATACAATTACGTTGTCTAAATTGATAATAACAAAACATTTTGAGGGAATATCATTTGAAGAACTGAAGATGTGTTTTGACATCCCACTATTTTTGTCTATAATTTCACTTGAAACTGTTTACCACATTATTAAGGATTATTTATCTAAAATCTCACTGTAATAATTTTTTTATGAAAGCATCAATTGTCAACCCTGCAATATTGTCACAAAATCGACATTGATGTATTTGGTCAAGAATATCGTGATATCTGATATCTGATCTCTCACTCATCGTGTACTGCTGTTTATGTGTGTGTTTCTGAGAGCAGATGCTCCTGCAAAGCCGCAAGTCACACCGTCTGCTCTCAGGAGAAGCATTAAGGCGCCAATATCTCCTTCAACCACTGCCAGACGGAGGACTGGCGAGCAGCTGCTTGAGGGGTTTTACGCTGTTGGGTAATTAGACTGACATCATCAAACAGTGAAACCATCCTGCTGCCTGACCACACAAACACCAGGGTACCCACACTCATAGTCACACACTCGCAGTTTTAGTTTTCTTAAGTGCAGAGTGTGCTGATAGAGCTCCGCCTGGGGACACATTATGTGTGTCACGAGGGCAGCCATTCACATTCCACAACACTCTTCTAGGTTTCCCCCAAATGAATTCCCCTGAAAACTATTCCCAGAGCCAAAGTGGACAGAGCTGCAGGGTCTGGTTGTCGTTTTCTTAACATTAAAAGGAACAGTTCCAATCTGTAATAGATTTACTGTATTAAATCCAAAAATGACCACAATATGTCATCAGATATTAAGGAAACATGCTTTTCTGACAACAATGCTAAAGCCAGTATTTTTTACTCATTTAATTCTGTGACGGAATATCTGTTTGTTTGGGCCTGTGTGTTGTTGTTGTTAGGGATGTCACAATACCAAAAATCTAGTAGTCGGTACCGATGCCACCAGAAGTACACAATACTCGATACCAAAGTAGAAGAAAAAAAAAGTCATTGATTACACTACCAGTGAAATTTCATGATTATTGATAGCCAACTGGATTCTACTGTACATGTTTTATTATAATCAGTGTTTCCCATACATAGGTTCTGCTTAGTAGATAAAATCCAGAATTAAACTTTTTTCCAGTCAGCGATGTATTTTTATAGTGCACACAGACCAGCAGCCTCCAGCCCTTCCCCCTCGTAAAATGTTGCCCATGAGTGACACAGCGTCAACACCGACAACACGATTCACTTCAGGCTCAGAAGATGGTAGTAGCGCACACTGCTTGTGTTGTTGTGGCATGCCGTGGGATTAGTGTCCCGTTGCCGCTGGAAATTCAGCCGCATGTTTCCATAACCTAACGCTTCCTTTGTGTTGGTGTTCTAACCTCTGGTGGATTTGTGAGGACTATGGTTAACTGCTCCTCAGATCTCTGCAGGGTAAATCCAGACAGCTAGCTAGACTATCTGTCCAATCTGAACTAAACTAAACTAAAACTACTTTTGAACGTACACATGTTCCACCAAAACAAGTTCCTTCCTGAGACTATTTAGCAGAGGCACTGTGCCTCCGTCCAGCTCTTAGCACCACCCATGACGATTGTGATTGGTTTAAATAAATGCCAATAAACCAGAGCACGTTTTTCTCCCATTACCGAATGCTGTGTGGACTAGCCAGACCTTCCTCCGCAGCACTGTGGAGGAAGGTCTGGCAAAGCGGGACTACTGTGGGATTAACTGTGAAAGCGCCCCGAATGTCATTTATCAGAGTCTAGTTGTTCCCCGTAGCAGTGTGCTCCGCCAGTCGTTGTAATGGAGTTAACTGGAGCTAACGGTTGACCGGAGCTCACTGCTAACCGAGCCTGTTTTCGTTCTCTGTCTCCATGCCCGTACCCATTAAATGTATTATGGATCTGAGCCTGAATAAAAGCCTACATTTTATTAAGTTGGCTGTTATTACAAAAGTTTTAAACTACAATACAGAGTTGTCTGAATGAAAGAAATCTGTTCAGATGAGATGTAATATTAAGATCCTCACACTTTTAAAAATGTAGACAGTGTTTGAGCTCTTTTGTAATCCAAGGCTTGTTATTACCAAAGAGCAGTGCTTAATTTGTGGGAGGTCCCGGAGCGCAGAGGGGGGGT
Source organism: Sander lucioperca (assembly GCF_008315115.2). Classification (NCBI taxonomy): domain Eukaryota; kingdom Metazoa; phylum Chordata; class Actinopteri; order Perciformes; family Percidae; genus Sander; species Sander lucioperca. The sequence goes on along the minus strand of NC_050192.1, from coordinate 28,822,385 downwards.
GGATCCGGCGACTTAAAACGGGGGTCGGAGGTAACGGAACAAAAAAAAAAATGACACTACCTACCTCTGACTAAAAAAACCTAAACAACGCTGTGTGTACATCAGGGTAATGTTTATTTTTATTTTAGAACGTGCACTGCATCGGTGAGAAATGTAAAAAAAATAAATAAATAGGCTACACTGCAACAATCGTTTTCACAAGCAGTAATTATCCATCGGACTATTAAATTAACCAAAAACCCACCGTGGTCTCCACATTCTTGATCGGCAGAAACGGTTTTTGCTTGTTTGGGATCCGACTGGCCAGCGTATTTGAAAAAGTTAAGCAAACTTTATTGTCTTTTTGACATTTTCCCCTGAAGCGCTTGTGTCACTTGCAGTGCAGCGCCGCGCTGTTGAAGTGCCTCCCCTCCCTCCCTCCCTCTCCCCCTCCGTCTTACCCTGAAAATTCACCTCAAAACGCATCGAAATTGCAAACATAAGATTTTTTTGGATCTTCAATGGGGAATAAAGACTAACAAGACAGACAATAACATTGAACACTACACCAAGTTTTTTTTTTTTTTTTCATTTAGGCGATTCATTTTTCATAGTGACACAGGAGGTGCCGGATCCAATAAAAAAGGTTCCGGATCCAACGTTGGAGGTGCCGGAACATGTTCCGGCGTGTTCCGGCTCAAATTAAGCCCTGCCAAAGAGCTTGACTTGTTTAGATGGAATCTGCACAGAATGATACATAAGAGCAGATGGACTCATTAAGTTTGTTCAAGTCACCATTGCAGGCCTCAAAGAACATTTCCCAGTCTGTGAGCTCAAAGCATCCCCTCAGCCTTTCTACAGATTCAGTATTGCAGACTTGGATGGTTTTTGTCTGAATCTTCTGTGTTTTTAATTGCTGTCTCAGGGCTCGACATTAAGGCTTGTCCGCTTGTCCGGGACAAGTGGATTTTTTGTAGGGCAAGTGGAAGAGAAATTTACTTGCCCTACTGGACAAGTTAAAACTCAAACTAAATAAAATGCCATGTTACTTCACGTTATGTGCCACTCATTACGTCTATGTTACCGATTTGAAACGATACATTTTTTCCCCCACAATCCGCGGCAGCGGACCCAGCGGTAGCCGGTCAGCGGGCCGCTAACGACCCAGCCAGAGTGATAGAGAAAGACAGAGAGGCGACACTCCCATTGGACTCCGTTGTACGCTTTTTGCCGCCTACTTCCGGGGTATGGAGTCTTGCATAGTTCCAAACAATCCATCGTTCATTTTCATTGCTGGCCGTCGAGTAACTTCTGAGATAAGTTGCTTAAATAGCTACCTCTTTTGAATTGTCAACTGTCTATATTTTATCAGAGGCCCTTTATGATACATATACTGATATTTATTTGTATGTGTGCACAGCGTAATTATATATATTTTTATCTTGGTAGCCGACCGATTGCCTGCTACTTTGTTAGCTCGTTAGCTTGATTATTAATGTTGATTAAGGACGGATTTTATTTAGGTTTTATCTGCTGAACCTGACGGTGTTAGCTACTACTACTGTGTGTCTAGAAATAAGGTTGCATTTGTTTAATTATACCCTTGAAAGGGCTGTTAGATTACATGTATGAATACAAATTATTCCACACAAAAAATATCATTAAGTGACATGACAATGACATAAGTTTAAATATGAAAAAGTATTAAGGCAAATTTCACAGTTGTGTTTTTTTTTTTACTGCTGATTTTCTTTAACTTTTTCCACTGTTTTTAAGTTCAATAATTGCAACATCTTTCCAGAAGTCAACGAGTAATCGTGTTAAATTATCGTGATTTCAATATTGACCGAAATAATTATGATCATATTTCTTTCCATATTCGAGCAGCCCTAGCTGGTGCTGGCGACGGCTGCTGGTGGCTGCTGGTGGTGGCTGCTGGTGGTGGCTGCTGGCTGCTGAAATAAGAGGCGACTGGAGGCTGCAGACGGTGTGCCGGGGATGGAGAGGCCAAATACATCCATGGCAACCAGTAAGGTGTTTGGCAGTGGACTAGATGTTATGACCTTAGGTGAGGAAGTCTGCTGGGTTGAAATTGCCTTCTTAGTCTGACTCTTGCTGCCAAGGTACCCCTTATCATGGTTGTTTACCTTCCTCTCAGCCCTGATGCACTTTGATTGAATCCTTAACCTCAGCCTGATATATGTGGAGGATATTTTTTGTTAATTAATCACTTATACTATTCCCCCCTGTTCCTTCACTTTGTTGTTGTTTTTCAAGTAAGATACACAGCACACCTGTTCACACATTTGTTGTTCTTTTTCCACTCATGACTAACATTTTTTTATTTATTGATACCCCCTGGCTCTACTTTGTTGCTCTTATTCATACTTGTTCCCACTTGTTTTTTATTCCACAAACCTCAGCCTGATATATGTGGAGAGGATTTGTTTTATTAAACACTCAGCATCTCAAACACTAACCCCCAAAACTCCTGGCTCCAGCTGTACATGCTGCATCCTCCTTTGCAGCGTGCGGATGTTAGGCAGAAGAATCTGCATTTGCTGAAGATTTTATAACCAGTGGTGCCAGCGGTAAATCTAATTGGTATTGCTTTTTTTTTAATTGTCTCCTTTCCCCACTGTATTCCTTTTTTTCTGTACTTGTTCTTGTTGTGTCACTCATTGTTTAATAAAAAATACATTTCATTTATTCATCCAAGTGTAATGAGTTGTTATTCTTTAATATATGTGATACTTTGTGTATGGCTTAGTCTTAAAATGATCATGGTTGTGTGGTCAACTTCTGCCTCATCAGAAGAAGTGGGCTGGACACTAAATGCTGAATGGACTGTTGCTCCTCTGCTTTCTCAATCGCTCTCTGACCACGGGTAGGTGAATCGGAATTACAAGCAAAATCAAGGAAAATACAATAGTCCAGATGTGCAAAAAAGAACATCTTGAATCATCTTTGATTTAAAAAAGAAAAAAAAAGATGTAGTAAGGTTAAGGTTAACCCTTGTGTTGTCCTTCGGGTCAGGTTTTTGCATTGGCCTGGCGTTGAGCTTCAGGTCCCCCGGTGACCCTTGCATACTATGTGATGTCATTTAACGTGAACTGGCACGGGGGGGGGGTCCCCAGACATGTCAGAACAAACGCGTTTGGACAGGCTAATACAAAATGTAAATAAACTAAACAAGCCCCCGTGACGAAGGATAATACAAGACAGTAGCCTAGTGCTACCCATGCTAACACGGACGTGAAGCTTTCCCTCCAAAACTTAAAAACGTATCTATACATAGCTTTCAGTTGTCACCCTACCACTCCAAATGTAAAACTGACATTTACAAATATGCAATAACAATCAAACAAGTACATGGGTATGTGTTTTTATTAGAGCCGTCAGCATTAACGCGTTAATTGCGATGCGATTAAGGGCCAAGCATAATGCGTTAATTTTTTTTAATCGTATTAATCGCATGCTGCCATTTATTAATTTATTTTCACTTCACTCGGCTTTGCGTCGTGCCTTACAGGCTACTATTTTTTGAGTGTCGCAACTCTTATTATCTCTATGGCTCTGGACCCAGCCCGCTGTTCAGACATTCTCTGTAAGCAATGCAGCCTGAAAGCACAGCGAGCCAGCCGGTGTTAGTTAGCTAACGTTAGCTTGCTAACTCCGCCTTACCGTTACCTCCTCGCCACATCGTTCACAGAAAACGAGCCAAATAAAGCTGTTACTCGTGGAGATAGCAATGTGCTTTGTGTGGATGAAGCATGAAGTTAATTTGACTGATTTAGCGGCTGGCTCTCTGCCTCGTAACGTTACTACTCCGCTGCTCGTTTGTCCGTCAGTTATTGTAAAACCTCAGCTCCGCGACTTGCCGGATTAAATATCAGCTAATAATCAACTGTATAGTAGCTACACCTTTTAAAGGATCCCTTGGTAAATCAGCCTCTGCCGGGTAGAAAGTGAAATAAAACAAAGTTAACACTAACATTTAGTGGCAAAATCCATTTTGTCTACAAAATTATTTTAGATATAGTACAAGTTCAAGTCACCACTACCTCTGGTCAAAATATTGACTTAGAATCTCAATATATTGGCTTAGTATCTCAATATATTGGCTTAGTATCTCAATATATTGACTTAGTATCTCAAAATATTGGCTCAGTATCTCAACATATTGACTAAGAATCTCAAAGCAATGAGAACATTTAAAATACTGACTTACAATCTCAATATATTGACTCAATATCTCAAAGTATCTCAATATATTGACTTAGTAACTTAGAATATTGACTAGGAATCTGAAAGTAATGAGAAACTTTAAAATAGTGACTTAGAATCTCAATATATTAACTTCTGCACACCGGCATGCAAAGTATAATTTGTATTATGGAGTCTGGAGATCCTTTTTTCTTGTTGAAGGGGAAATCTATTGTTGGGACACGTTTGTTTCTACTGTTTCAACTGAATTTTATTAATGTTGATAGAGTTTGGATGCGTTCAACGGTTTGTTCGAATTCTGCATTAGCAAGACACAATTTGTATTATAAAATGATAAATCTTTACCCGGACAAGTGAATTTTGTGCGTGGACAAGTGAAACGTAAATGTACTTGTCCAAAGGACAAGTGCCTCAAAAAGTTAATGTCAAGCCCTGCTGTCTGTATTTAGGCAGTAGTAATATCACATTATGATCTGACAGACCAAGGGCAGGACGGGGCTCGGATACATATGCACCTGGAATGTTTCCAAAACATAAATCCAGCATACTATCCAATCGCGTTGCTGATGTCACATACTGCTCTAATTGGGGGAGTAATGGGGTGACATCACAGCTGTTGAAGTCCCCAAACAAAAACACGGGCTGATCAGATGCCCTGGAGACGGCATTGTTGTGGCATTCTGAAATGCCACAACATTTCCTGCAAGTTCGTTGTCAGGGCCAGGTACATAAACAAGGATCACAGTTATTTGTTGGAATTCACGGGGTAGATAGTGGGGACGAAACGACACCACCATAATTTCATAGTGACGAGAGCAGTGCCTCTCACGAACAGTGTAGTTTGTTGCCCACCTGTCATTAACAGCCATGCAAAGACCGACCCCGAATGATTTCTCTGTTCTCTCCGTGTCCCGATCATAGCAAATTAATGTGAACCCATTAAGGTTTAGTGCAATGTCCACAGACAACCACGTTTCAGTGAAACAAAATAAAGTTGTGTTTCGATCTGAATCAAGCTTAACCAGTTCAGAAAGTTAATCCATCTTATTGCGCAGGAATCGCACATTGGACAGAGTGAAAGCAGGTAATGGGAGCTTACTTCCTCGTCTTCTTAACCTGTTCCTAATTCCTCCTCTCGACCCTCGTTTCCTCCTTATCCTTTTCCTCAACAGGATTTTCAGTATAAGATCCAGTTGGCCTGTTGTTACTGACTGGCAGGGTTGTAGCTTCAGAAGGTCCGCTCTGGCATAGATGCGTCTCGGTGATTTTTCGATTGAGATGGTCCCATCAAAACTCTCATAACTTGAGGCAGATTGGGTTTTAGCGTCTGCAAACGCATATTTGCAATTCTCCATATGCAATAGGCAATACAGTGTATCAGTGCTGGTTCCTCTAGATGCATGGAGACCAGCACCTCGCCTGCACAGCCCCACTTCTTACACAAGTCCTGGAGAATGGCCTTGTCAAGGTTTTGAAAGATTTTCCAGCTGGTACCAAAATCTACACCCTCAACTTCAGCCCACGTTCTTTCAAACAGACGGCTAATGGTGGCCTCTGGGTTTCCAATTGTCCATCTCACTTTTTCTTTTGTTAATATTCGCGAAACCAGCTTCTCTGTGAACACCTTGACGTACATTTTTCTAATGCTATCCTGTGCTGTTGCAACCTGTGTAGGTTCGCTACGTGTCTCCTCACATTCTGAGAGAGATGCTGCAGCAGTTACCACGGGCTCCTTGACGACATGGACCTCTGGTAACTGTGGGGTTGCCAGGGACTGATTTTTTAATATGGTGTTTAACACCTTTTCACTGTGGCTGTCGATCTGGGTGTTCAGCCACCACCCCATCAGTCCCAGGAAATTCCACACTTTGTTCTTTATGTCAGCGTACATGTCAGCATGTGAATGAGGATGAGTACATGCCTGTACCAATTAACTGTATTATGGATCTGAGCCTGAATAAAAGCCTACATTTTATTAAGTTGGCTGTTTTTATAAACGTTTTAAACTACAATCCAGAGTTGTCTGAATGACAGAAATCTGTTCAGATGAGATGTAATGAGTGCAACATGAACACATGAAAACAGTGTTTATTAAGATCCTAACACATTTAAAAAGCACAATGATCTAAAACAAAATAAACAAGAATTAACTTTGGCTAGCCTTAGTATAAAATGATTTAACAGTAGTTAGGAGGAGACATGCACATAGGGCTGGGATTGTTACCGCATTACCGCAATACCGCAGTCACGTGACGCCTACCGCGGGTCTGAGCACACTGCTGCGTCTGCCCTCAGTATTGTCGGCAAACTTCTTTTTTTTTTTTTTACTTTATTGACAAATTCTCAAGTTTCCAATTGACTGAAGAAATAATGTTGTTAATTAATGTTTTAAATTTGACAACGTAGTGTGGTACATTGCGAATAAAGATCAGATATTATATTGCATAAAAGTCTAGTCTAAAAATGAAATAGCAACCTGTGCTTTAAAAAAAAAAAAAGAAGTAAAAATCGAGAATCAAATCGAACCGTGACCTTAGAATCAAAAATGTAATCGAATCGAGGATTTGGAGAATCGTGACACCCTTACTGCCAAGTCGCCCTCTATGCTCTCCGTCTGCTCAGCTGCTAGACCGCTGTGCTGCGAAGTGTCTGCACTCGCCATTGTCAGCAAACAATTTCTTTTTTTTTTAACTTTATTGACAATAGAGCTTTCTGAACTGTCTGTGGAATAGATCAACGGAGAGGAGAGAAAGCAGAGGGCCGTAAATGACAGCAAGACACAGTAAAGACTCTCACATTGAGAGTCTATGACTGCAATATATTTTGTATGGTTTAAGCCGATGCTTTTTCAGGGTTGCGGTTAACCGCCACATACCACGGTGATATGTTGCTTCGTCACCACAGTAAGAAAAAAACTATACCATTACAGCCCTACATGCACAGTGATGATATTTATAATAACATGTAACTTTCTGTATGGATCATAGTATGGGTTTAAGTTAAGTTGTATATAACATGTGGGCTCGGGTAATCAGGTATTATATCTGCTTAACTAAACTTAGCACAAAAAGTAAGGAAATTTGTGTTTGGTAGATTATTTCTCTGTGGTAATAATGCTTTTTGGCAATAAATCTTATACCGTTGGTACCGTTTAATTCCCTTACAAATGGTGCCCCATTTGTAAGGAACATGCATTTGTGGGATGAGCAGCAGCGCTGAGTATGTGGGTTGCGCCCATGAACAATCTGCCAAATCTTCTCTGCCAATGCCAAACAGGTTATTTTGCTGTTGCTATTGAGACTTGTTTTGAGCTTCTGGTACCCCCAGGTGCTGCCAATCAGGTGCCTGATTGGCAGCACCTGTGAGCATGGGCCCTACTACTGTAAGTACAGCTACAGTCAGTAAGTGTCTGCTCCAAGAATCGGCATGCCGCGTTTGACTGATCTGGATAGGGCCCTTGCGATAGGGCAACTTCAAGCTAGTGTTCCGCAAAACCAAGTTGCGGCATTATTTGGAGTGAGCCCTAGTACCATCTCCGCAAAGTTGTCGTCCCAAGAAGACGACACCCCAAGAAGACCATTTCCTCACCCTGTCAGTACTTAGGTGCCGTAGGCTGTCTTCTACAGATTTGCAGTCAAGGTGTGCAGGACGATATGGCCGACAACTCTCTGCCCAGACAATCCGGAACAGACTGCACGCAGCCAATCTCCGGTCTCATAGGGCTGCCAGGAGTCCTGCCATGACTGCCCTTCACCGTCAGGCCCGTTTGCGCTGGTGTCGGCAACACGTGCACTGGAACCTGAACATGTGGAGGAACGTTATGTTCAGTGATGATTCCAGATTTTGCCTACGGCAGTTGGATCATAGGATCAAAGTGTGGAGAACATGCGGAGAACGCTATGCTGAGTGCTGCACCGATAGAGTAACACCTTTTGGTGGAGGCAGTGTGATGGTGTGGGGCGTCATCTCCCTCACTGGAAAAACGAGGCTTGTCATCATTGGAGGCAATCTCAATGCAGAGAGATATAGAGATGAGATTCTGCAACCAGTGGCAATCCCATATCTCCACAGTCTGGGACCGAACTCTATCCTCCAAGATGACAACGCTCGCCCCCACAGGGCGGGGTTTATCAGAGACTACCTCCAGAATGTGGGAGTGGAGAAGATGGAATGGCCTGCCAGCAGTCCTGACCTCAACCCCATTGAACACTTGTAGGATCAGCTTGGGCGTGCTGTTGGTGCCAGAATGACCAACACAACCACGTTGGCTGACTTGCGACAAATGCTGATTGAAGACACCAAACACCAAACCAGTCAATGGCAGAATAAGCTGTTTGGCATTGGCAAATTTTTCATGGGCGCAACCCACATACTCAGCGCTGCTGCTCATCCCACAAATGCATGTTCCTTACAATGGGGCACCATTTGAAATTGGTTGTATCGTTGTATCGCTCACGGTGTTTCCACACGGATGATTATTACTGTCACACAACAGGCTGACGCTACTGGCGGCACATGCCAGCGTAAATAGTGAGGGGCTAAGAGAAGAGACAGGCTGGAGAAAACGACAGAAAGTGTCCTAAGTTTGGAATCAGATCAAACGTAATTAAAACGAAAACTCTGTACAGTGTGTCTACTTGCAAAATGGAACTAGTTTACCACAATAATAGCACAACGTCAATGCTTCAGCATCACAACAGAAAACACTGAGTCTAACTTAATCATCCATTCCACGAAGCGGACCCGACAAAAGTAAATCACAGAGTCGTATGGACGATAAAACTACAAAAAACACACCAACTACCAAAAACAAAGACAAGAAAATACGTAGTGGTGACCAAAATTTGATCTAAAGAGCTGACTTGTTGACTACTATATTATTGCTCTTCAATAAAACAAAAGTATTTCTTATCCAATTACTCGATTAATCGATGGAATAATCAGTAGAATACTCGATTACTAAAATAATCGATAGCTGCAGCCCTAGTTACCACAGAGAAATAATCTACCAAACACAAATTTCCTTACTTTTTGTGCTAAGTTTATCCACAAGTTTCCAACGTCCCATGATGCTTTGCGTCAAAAGTGGGCGCGACTTCCGCTTTGATAGACGGCAGTAAACAAGCGGGAAGTGTTACTCATTCATTCATTTAAGAAATACCGATGAAACTTGCTAATGATGTGGGAACACAACCATAACGAGCTTAAAAAGGGTGAAACATCAGTACCTTTACCCTCTGCGGTAGATGGTTGGGAGGATGACGTGAAGAAGTGGCCTCGTATCACTTACGGTAGCATTTTTAGCTATTTTGTGGCTTCAGTAGCCTGTGATGGTATAGCGATGAGCAATTTGAAAAGCTCAGAGGCGTATCAATATCTTCACAGTGATAAAGTCGGTCGGGTGTTGTTTAAAGATGTCGGAAACGACCTGGTTTATCTAAAAGCGGACATTGAACCGAGCCAGAGCCTACACGTAGCACATCATAAGGCTTGGGTGCTAGCATCAGTGACAGGTGAAGTACAGACAGCAGGTTGCTCATGTATTGCAGGGCCAGGACGATCTTGTAGTCATGCAGCAGCACTTTTGTGGAAGGTCAGTAAAGTATGGACTATTAGGGGCACAGACATTGTTTATTGTATTGTGATATTAATAATAAATGTTACGTTACTAAACTGAAATGTTTACTGTGTCATTCATGTTCTGCATGTTGTTTCACTGTAGCCTTCAGTCAAATTCTTGAGTCTAAGATTGTAGGATGATGAGATTTAATTTCATTGGATTTAGGTCGAAAATGCAGTGAGGCAGGGCAAGACAGGGATGGCAAGCACTGATGTGCAAAGAAAGTGGAATTCTGGTGTAAAGAAGAATGTAGGTCTGAAGAAGGTTAAGCACATTAATTTTAACCATCACAGACCTAGCCACATATATCCAGGCCCATCACTACGTTCAATGCAAGAATTAACAACCTCCCCACAACTTTTTAAGAACCATAGAGAGTTCATAGCCCACAGCAATTCATCCGTGATGGCCCCACTGTTTAAGCTCCAGACAAATGGTCTTCTTCAGTTGAGTTACAGAGCAGATGTAGACAGCAGCAAGGCAGGCCTCAGCAAACATGATCTAGCCCACAATAACACACTCTGTCATACTGAACACAGCACAACCCTCACCTGTCCAAAGTGCACCAAGTTTTATGAGGACTGCATCAAAGTGTCCCATGTACAAGCAGATACACTGATGGAAGAAACCAGGATGCAAAGTTCTTCACAGTTATGGCATGATGCTAGAAAGCTGCGTATAACAGCCAGCACAGCAAAAAAAGTCCCAAAAAGGAGCACCACTGATCCCAGAAAATTTCTAAATGAGCATCTGTACCCAATGTTCACCGGCAATACAGCAACGCAGCATGGCAAAGAAAATGAGATCAAGGTCATCACACTCATGGAGAGCAGAGGGCATACTGTGGAGAAGAGAGGCCTGGTTGTGCACCCTGTCTATCCTTGGTTGGGAGCCAGTCCAGATGGGATCCTTGATTCAACACAGCTCGTTGAGATCAAGTGCCCCTTCAAGAGTTGCATGTCACTGACAGAATTTCTGGGACGGCCAAATGGTGACATCAAAAGATTAGGTGATGAACAGTACCTGATCCTTCCCAAAGGAAAGGATGGATACTACCTGCAGGTAAATAAAATGTTTTCAAGTAGATTAGCTCTATTATTAGCCAAACAATGTTTTTTATATCTATTTCAATGTTTGTTTTTTTCACCAACATGCACTAACAATCCTTATTTCAGACACAATTGACCATGATGTGTCTGGGCCTACAGAGCTGCAAGCTGGTCATCTGGACACCAAGTAAGGACATTGAAATGGACATTCCATTTGACAAAAACTACACAGATGCACAAGTTCAACAACTGCAGAATTTCTACTTTTCACACATGCTACCTAGATTGGCTGATGATTTTGCGGACAAGAAGATAAATCTCTGCCCAACATACCTGCAGATCTTTAATGAGTAGTTGAGGCAGGGTTTACACTGTATAATCAGTTTTATTGGTTGCATATTCTGAAGAAATATACCTACACAAAGACAGTGTAATGCTGTTTCACTAGTTTAAATAGAAAACAAAAGAATTTTTCAGTTCATTGACAGTTCCACTTTTATTGAAAGTTTTAAGGTGAAAGCCAGTTGTTTGAGCTGACAAAATAATTAAATATATTAAAGTTAACAAATAGTTACCTGTATAAACATTGTAAATACATTTTTGTAAATTAACTCAATTATATGAAATAACTTGTACATGTTAGTTAATTATAAGAATACATTAATGTGTCATTTGAATTTTTCTCTTCCACTTAGCGTTTCTACACATGACGTGACCTGCAGCACTCCCACAGACTGTTAATATTAAGCACTCCACACTCCACCGTTCTCTTAATACAGCCATGCACTCCACTTGAGGAGCAGTCGGCTCGGCAGCTCTCAAAATCTTTTAAACTGACCTTTGTCGATCAAAAAACAGACAGATTCAGCAACTGCATGGCCTATTTCTCTCTTAAAATGTTTTCAGAAACATGTTTTGGTGAACTATCTTCGTAAAATACGAGACCGTTTTCAGTAAGTGGTTATTACACATTAGCAGTGTACTGACGAAAAAAGTGTTTTTCCAACAAACAAACCATAAAACACTCATATCTCATAGTAGCAGCTAGATTCACCGATTATAATTTGGGTGGCTCAAACATGCCACCCATAAAAATTCCTGCATTCAAAAAGATGCTCCGCAAAATTATTGTTATTGTGTCTATTTGCTTGAAATAAGCTCCCCTCGCAGATTTACAAGTGCTGCACAGATCTTTAGTATTTTGTCAATTTTAGTGACAAAATGAATAGGCACAGTTTGTGAGAGGATCTTGTACACCTTAAGACGCCTGATAGCTCGCTCAATGTGTATGCGGACATTAGCAATGCGCCTTGTGCGAGTGACCTGCTCATTTGTCAGCTGGCTTTTCTTACGCGTAAAGGCTGGCGTGATCAAACGAACATTCCGTTCCTCCAGCAAATCCCTGATGGTGAAGCCACGGTCCCCCATCACTTCATCTCCAGCACGCAGATGGTCGAGAAACCCAGAGTTCTGTGTGATGAATCTATCACTACATTTGCCACCATAAGCTTCTGAAATGTACATAACAATTCCAGATGGAGCAGTTGCTACTAGGTACTTGACAGTATTGCTAGCATAGTAGTGACTATAAGATTCAGTTCGTGAGTCTAGATTTTTAGCCTTCTGAAGGACACTTTCTGTGCAGTCAATTATGCAGGTTGTGTTTGGAAAACTGTCCATAAAAGCCTTCGCAAAGTGGCCTTTATTGTTTCACGAGGCAGCCATGGAATGAGATCCTGGGTGTGCTCAGCAATCACATCTATCCAGAATTTCAGTGTTTCACTGACTTGACCAGGTGACATTTTGAAGCGTTTTGCTAAATCCGCAATAACAAAGTTCTGTCTAAGCTTCATCAATGTCAACAGGATTTGGTCCTCTGTTGGCAATGTTGATGATTTGGGGGCAAAATGTTGCAAGCAAGACACAAGTGTTTTAAATTCAAGTAGCGGAATCCCTGTGTACAGCAAACAGTCTGCATCATCTTTCAATGTTAACTCTGCAACAGGCAGCGAATCAGAAGACGGGGCAGTTGTCACACCACATGTGATAGTAGGTCCTTTGGAGTAGATGTGGTCCTCCATTGCTGGGTCTGACCACTGTGTTTGGGCATCATGGAAGGTCTGTGAAGTAGGGCCTGGCTCCCCAGAAACCTCCATCACATCAGGCTCATCTGCAGGGAATACATTAATTACATATTTATGTTACAACATGAGATTTATAACTGCAGTAGTATCAGTTCAGGTATATGGAAAGTACATAAGGATTGACTTAAATTAAATGTACAAATTTGAACCACAGTATTTAAATAAATTGATATTCATGTTTAGATTGTGATATTCTTTGTGAAGTACACAGAAAAGCATAACAAGAACTACTAACGTTACTACTTTTAAAAACATTAACGTGTCTGTGCCTTATTTGTTGCTGTTCTCAGACTTTTTTCCACTGCAAAATAAGCACTCTGGCTTAGTGACATCTAGACACATAGAGTGCGTTTAATAATCTCAAAACAGATATTCTGTAAATGTTAACTAAAAGAGGGAACGAAATTAACACCTGCCACAGTGTGCCAAGTGCAGGATAAAACTTTGTGCTAGGTTAAAATATCAGGCCATCTGTCTACCACCATGGCAGACAGTTTTTCTTATATTAATTTTAAGCATTTCAAGAACAGTTAAGGTATTAAAAAAACTGTATACGGAAAACTAACAAGCTAACGTTAGTGGACCTACCTGTGACATGTGGAGTCCTGGGTCGGCGTCTCTTCTCCGGTGGCTTCTCGTAACCGAGAAAAAGCGTTGGGTACGGGTTATCCTGTGTTGGCTTCTTGTCAATGAAGTGAAACGAGCACACAAACAGATGTTTGGGGGGTTCTTTTAGGTTTAAGTTCTTAAGCCATGTTCGTTTTGGTTCATCTTCTTGTGGGAGGCGATGAAAACTGTACCACCGTTGGCATGGACACTCGGCTTTAGTTTTTGGCTTGTGTTCATAACACTCACGTTTAAGCCACTGACTTAATTTTGTGCGGTTATTTGTACAACCCCGAACAGCACATGTTGTTCCTGAGCTCCTTAACGACATCTCAACCACTTTACAATAATAGTAAACGATCCGAAAACACCTAAAATATACTTAGCCTCTTTGCTAATTAGCTGACTCACAACCGTTGGAATGCTACTTCCGCTGTCTCACCGGAAGTTTCACCCACATTCTTTTTTACATTAGTGCCCCCCGGAAACAGGTGGATATAGGGTTGGGCATCGTTTGGATTTTAACAATTGTGATTCCAATTCCGATTCTTCCTTTCGATTCCGGTTCTTATCGATTCTTGATTCTGATTCTTTAAGGGTTTGAGTTGAAATGGGTCACATTTCCATAAGAGGAAAGCTTTATTTTGATTCAATGGTGGTTTGCAGTTTTACCGGGCTTTTTCAACGGAAAATAAAGCCACACTAGAGCGCTGCTTACTGTGCTCCAAGGCTGCAACACAACAAGAGCCTGGCCGCTTCGGAAACCAAAACTTGCGCTTATTAAATTGGGAAGCGATGATCGGATTTGAAACCAAATCCTCCAAACGATTCCAAACGATTCCAATAAAGAAACAATTCCACTGGAATCGTAATTTTTTAAACGATTCCAAGTAGGAATCGGTTCTCCATGCCCAATCCTAAATTTATAACGTTTATTTGACAAACCAACCACATTTAACCGACCAAAAACATCATACACTCCATCTGTATCTGTATCATCTTCTAGTCTAGTTTGTTTAATATGTAAATAGTTATTACTTTTTAAATGCGCCGTCACATCCTGTGCCACCCACTGCCACAAGTAAATTCTCAACCTGTGGGAAACACTGATAATATCTATAAGGACATGCTCTACAAATGCAAAGAAAAGAAAATGTCCAGACAGCATTACTTTTCTTAATTGATTACAGAAAATATAAATAATTCTAAGTTTCTGTTTAGCACAATTGATTAACTGGTTAATCCCCTTAGACCAATACCTGCCTAGCTCCACACTTGAGAGAAATGTAATGAATTTGCCTCTTTCTTTAATGACAAAATTTACAATATTAGGAATAATATTGTGGCTTCCTCTGCTGGTGGATGTAACCATTCCTCCTCCACTCAGTGCCATGTTGCTAGTACTCTCTCCAACTCCACCCCTATACAACACAGCAAGCTACAAGAAGTGATGCAGCAGTTGTTTTCAAAACAGTATAACATTTAGTATCTTCTATTAAAAAAAAAGAAGAAGAAAAAAGCCTAACAACAGCGTGGGTTGTCCCCCAGTACCGGGAATTGCAATTGCATGCAAAAAGCATAAAGAGATCCTCAAGTTTATATAAACAATACAGATGGCCAAAATACACAGAGCGACCTATAATTCAGAAGTCATATACAAAATGAGTACGTAGTTCCACTTACAGTTGAGTAGGTGTTCCCTAATGTGGCCCAGGACACATTAACCTACACACTGCTATAAGAATGTGGCCATATGCTTCCCATACCACCTCTGAATGTGGTCTGAGCGATCAGATCTCAATGTGTCCTCAATGTGCCCTGTGCGCGTTCACACTAGGGCTGCACGATATGAGGAAAATATGCAATATGCGTTGTTGAATATCGCGACAACGATAATAATGTGGTAAATAAAGAGAAGTGTACTAATTTCTGCTGCTTTCAGTATTGCTAAAATACAGCAAACTGTTCAAAAACAAATTAAAGGAAATCAGTTCTAACATTCTTCTATTGAACAATTAGAACATTGAATTGAATATAAAAGGCACCACTTAAAAAAGAATGAGAGATACATTTTAAAGTGCAGTTTTCTACTGATATTTTGAGTGTCTATTGCAATATGTTGCAGCCTTTTGCATTGTGTATATTGCACCAGTTGATACTGTGATGATGATTAAAAAACAATATATTGTGCAGCCCTAGTTCACACCTGTACTTAGAGCTGTCCCCTTGTGATCCGATCACTCAGGACGGATTTTAATGCCAGGTGTGAACAAGGCCATAGTCACAGCAATGCTTTGGGCATGTTCTGACCTGGTATTCAAAATCCGATCTGAGTGATCTGATCACAAGTGGACAGCTCTAGGTACGTGTGTTTTTCATCTCTAGAATGTGACTCCAAATGCTCAGTGACCACTTATGATCAGATCTTACTTCCCCGCCCTATATGCAAATAAACACGTACATCATTCCCGTTTGCATATAGGCTGGTTGTGTGTTTATAATGTCAGTTGTTACTTTCACATTAATCAAGTGAAAAAGAAAAAGTGCTGCCTACAGTTTGTGTGCCGACCATAGACTGTAGCATATATATATATATATATATATATATATATATATATATATATATATATATATATATATATATATTAGGGCTGCAACTAACAATTATTTTCATAGTCAATTAATCTGTTGATTATTTTCTCGATTAATCAATTAGTTGTTTGATCTATAAAAATGTCAAAACATGGTGAAAAATGTGGATCAGTGTTTCCCAAAGCCTAAGAGGACGTCCTCAAATGTCTTGTTTTGTCCAAAACTCAAAGATATTTAGTTTACTGTCACAAAGGAGAGAATAAACTAGAATATATTCACATTTAACAAGCTGGAATCAGAGAAATCTTATTTTTTTTTAATAAAAAAATGACTCAAACGATGAATCGATTATCAAAATAGTTGGTGATTAATTTAATAGTTGACAACTAATCGATTAATCGATTCATCGTTGCACCTCTAATGTATATATATATATATATATATATGTCACTAACCTTGACACTTTCTCTGTAGTCTACCGTTAGCTAGCTATCGTAAATGTAGGCTACTTTTTAAATGGCATATTTTCCCTCTGGGCTCACCAAAACGGACGTAAAGGCATATTAACCATTCACTGAACGTGATCGCTAGTAAACATATTATGCTCTGCTAGTCTATCGTTCAGGACAAGACCCTGTAGCCTGGTGGTATTGTCTGCCCTTTCAAACTCATACCCGTGTGTACAGGCCTCTTGGACACCACCTGAGAGAGTTTTCTCCTGTGCAGGACCTGCCATAAGTCAGGAGAGGTGTAGTATCTCACCAGAGAAGCAAATATGGTCATTTTTCTGCAAAAGAACTGCTAAAGTTTGAAGCTGGTTGGCATACCAACTCAACAACATTTATTTAGTTCTTACTTGTTAATAGTGTAACTGGTATTTGTTAAATTATTGTAGTTATGTGTTAGGTGTTGTAATTTCCCCTTGCGGGATTAATAAATCTCCTCTCCTGGAACCATCACCTTATCGTGGTGGAGAGGTTTGTGTGTCCCTATGAACCTGAGGGCTGTGTTGTCTGGAGCTTTGTGCTCCTGGTAGGGTCTCCCAAGGCAAAGTGGTCTCAGGGGAGGGGCCAGACAAAGAATGGTTCAAAAACCCTATGAAAAAACGAGGTAGAGATGGAGTGACCCTGCCCGGAGGAAGCCCGGGGCCCCCGTCTGGAGCCAGGCCCAGATGGAGGGCCTGTCAGCGAGCGCCTGGTGGCCGGGTTTGCCACGGAGCCCGGCCGGGCACAGCCCGAAAAAGCTACGTGGCACCTCTCTCTCCAACCCATGGGCCCACCACCTGTGGGAGGAACCGCTGGGGTCGGGTGCGCTGCCACATGGGTGGCAGTGAAGGTCAGGGGCCTTGACGGACCAGACCCGGGCAGCAGACGCTGGCTCTGGGGACATGGAACGTCACCTCTCTGTGGGGGAAGGAGCCGGAACTTGTGCGGGAGGTGGAGCGCTACCAGTTGGATCTGGTGGGGCTTACCTCTACGCACAGTCTCGGTTCTGGAACCATACTCCTGGATAGGGGTTGGACTCTTTTCTTCTCCGGAGTTGCCCAGGGTGTGAGGCGCCGGGCGGGTGTGGGGATACTCACAAGCCCCCGGCTGAGCGCCGCTACGTTGGAGTTTACCCCGGTGGACGAGAGGGTCGCCTCCCTACGCCTGCAGGTTGTGGGGGGAAAACTCTGACTGTTGTTTGTGCGTATGCACCAAACAAGAGCTCGGAGTATTCGGCCTTCTTGGAGACCTTGAATGGAGTCCTGTATGGGGCTCCAGTGGGGGACTCCATAGTTCTGCTGGGGGACTTCAACGCGCACGTGGGAAATGAATTTCCGGGATATGTTATCCCAGAGGACTCCGGAGGCAGTTGCAAGGTACCGAAGGGCCCGAAGGGCTGCAGCCTCTGCCGTGAAAGAGGCAAAGCAGCGGGTGTGGGAGAAGTTCGGAGAAGACATGGAGAAGGACTTTCGGTCGGCACCAAGGTGCTTCTGGAAAACCGTTCGCCACCTCAGGAGGGGGAAGCGGGGAACCATCCAAGCTATGTACAGTAAGGATGGGACGCTGTTGACCTCAACTGAGGAGGTAATAGGGCGGTGGAAGGAGCACTTTGAGGAACTCCTAAATCCGACTAATACGCCCTCTATGGTAGAGGCAGAGCTGGAGGATGATGGGGGATTGTCGTCAATTTCCCTGGTGGAAGTTGCTGAGGTAGTTAAACAACTCCACAGTGGCAAAGCCCCAGGGATTGATGAGATCCGTCCAGAAATGCTTAAAGCTCTGGGTGTGGAGGGGTTGTCTTGGTTGACACGCCTCTTCAACATTGCGTGGAAGTCAGGGACGGTGCCTAAGGAGTGGCAGACCGGGGTGGTGGTTCCCCTTTTCAAAAAGGGGGACCAGAGGGGGTGTGCCAATTACAGGGGTATCACACTTCTCAGCCTCCCTGGTAAAGTCTACTCCAAGGTGCTGGAAAGGAGGGTTCGGTCGATAGTCGAACCTCAGGTTGAAGAGGAACAATGCGGATTCCGTCCTGGTCGTGGAACAACGGACCAGATCTTTACTCTCGCAAGGATCCTGGAGGGAGCCTGGGAGTATGCCCAACCGGTCTACATGTGCTTTGTGGATCTGGAGAAGGCGTATGACCGGGTCCCCCGGGAGATACTGTGGGAGGTGCTGCGGGAGTATGGGGTGAGGGGGTCCCTTCTCAGGGCCATCCAATCTCTGTACGACCAAAGCGAGAGCTGTGTCCGGGTTCTCGGCAGTAAGTCGGACTCGTTTCAGGTGAGAGTTGGCCTCCGCCAGGGCTGCGCTTTGTCACCAATCCTGTTTGTAGTATTTATGGACAGGATATCGAGGCGTAGTCGGGGTGGAGAGGGGTTGCAGTTTGGTGAGCTGGGGATCTCATCGCTGCTTTTTGCGGATGATGTGGTCCTGATGGCATCGTCGGCCTGTGACCTTCAGCACTCACTGGATCAGTTCGCAGCCGAGTGTGAAGCGGCTGGGATGAGGATCAGCACCTCTAAATCTGAGGCTATGGTTCTCAGCAGGAAACCGATGTAGTGCCTTCTCCAGGTAGGGAATGAGTCTTTACCCCAAGTGAAGGAGTTCAAGTACCTTGGGGTATTGTTCGCGAGTGAGGGGACAATGGAGCGGGAGATTGGTCGGGAGATTGGTCGGAGACCGTTGTGACGAAAAGAGAGCTGAGCCAGAAGGCAAAGCTCTCAATCTACCGGTCAGTTTTCGTTCCTACCCTCACCTATGGTCATGAAGGCTGGGTCATGACCGAAAGAACAAGATCCAGGGTACAAGCGGCCGAAATGGGTTTCCTCAGGAGGGTGGCTGGCGTCTCCCTTAGAGATAGGGTGAGAAGCTCAGTCATCCGTGAGGAGCTCGGAGTAGAGCCGCTGCTCCTTCGCGTCGAAAGGAGCCAGTTGAGGTGGTTCGGGCATCTGGTAAGGATGCCCCCTGGGCGCCTCCCTAGGGAGGTGTTCCAGGCACGTCCAGCTGGGAGGAGGCCTCGGGGAAGACCCAGGACTAGGTGGAGGGATTATATCTCCAACCTGGCCTGGGAACGCCTCGGGATCCCCCAGTCGGAGCTGGTTAATGTGGCTCGGGAAAGGGAAGTTTGGGGTCCCCTGCTGGAGCTGCTACCCCCGCGACCCGTTACCGGATAAGCGGAAGAAGATGGATGGATGGATGGATGGATGGATGGATGGATGGATGGGATTAATAAAGTATACATTATTATTATTATTATTATTAGGTGACTTAGGTTTAATTATTATATATTTAAGTACTTTAAAACGTTAATGTATTGTTAAATTTAAATACTCCATAAAAGAGCCTTTCTTTGATGTCATTTTTCAGTTTTTCAAGAATCAGTTTAGGAATCGGTTAGGAATCGGAATCGTTTTAAAAGTACCGGTTTGGCATCGGAATCGTAAAAATCCAAACGGTACCCAACCCTAGACAGGACGTCATCACTCGTGAAGTCATGGCAACCAAATAAACAACAGGGCGAGTACTACTTGTCACTCAATCTTAGGCAAAGTGACAAACAGCGACGAAAGCCGCGACATGAAATCCGTACTCACGTGGGTCCCGTGAAATATGACAGCTACAGTTTATTAGAAAATAGCATTGTGGAATTTTATGAATTTACTGTTTATCAGACCCCAGATGAAGCTAACGTTAATGAACGCTGCGGTGACGGTCCCTCTGCCTTTGACTCCCCGCTGCAGGAGACGCTGTATTCCTCCGACACGCTGTATTAACGCAGGGCTCAACATAAAAAAAAAATCCCCACTGGCCCCCGGAGCCAGTAGATCAGAGTTTTGCTGGCCCCTTCTACATTTTTACTGGCCCTGAAAGAAATATCATAGGTGTGATTGGCAAAGGACAAAAAAGCAGGAAAATATACGCCGCAACAGCAGTTTGGCTACCTTAGGTTAGTCAATCCTACATTTTTCAATTTAGGAGCAAAACGTACTCCTTGGATAAAAAAATAAAGACGTTTTCAAGTCTTTGACGATCAAAATTTCCTGGGGGAGGATACCCAGACCCCCCCCCACACTTAATTTGTGTCCCCCCAAAGTCCCATTGTGAGCCAGGAAAAATCCTGTAAACATACCGCTTTTTATTTTTTTATTATACAATTGAAATGAAAAAAGGAAAGCTGACAATCCGTGTTTTTAATCTGTTTCAATGGTCTCTTGCATCAGGAAAGGATCACTCTGGCTCATTTCCCCTCATTTAGGAACACAGTGTGGGCTGCCCTCTTTTTCTCATGCAATCAGTGCAACATAATATCATTTATAACACAATCCCACCCTGTTCTGGATGCTCGCCTGGTTCCTTTGACAGAATTCCAGCGCCAAGCTGAGTGCAACCGATCCACCCTCCTGCAGCACAGCACAGACCGTGTTTTCCCATCCTCAGCCGCTGTTTCAGAACTTTTACATAACCTTCTTACATCCTTACCCACACTGCATCTCAAACTCCACTACCATGAAAGTGAAAGTCATACATAGCTGCCAACAACTTCCACATTAACTCTTTCTCTGTATTTCTGGCTCAGTGTCATCTGAATTCCATTAATCCTTAAACCTGAAGTGGCATTAAACCAGTGTTGTTGGCAGGAGGGCTGGGATGTGCTGGGACAAGTTAAATGTGAAACTAGCCAGTGGAGCTACTCTCTCTGCTCTAATTCATAATATAAATATTTAGAATGGGAGCAGAGGTTTGAAGGATGGAAATCTAATATTTAGGCTATATCATGCCCTTAATAAAGCTAAAAAGTCCTATAGGATTCCATAAGGAATTCCCTACTTGATTTTGGAAACACTCCTTTAGGATATAGTCCTATAGGACTCCTATTGGACTTCATCCTATAGGATATCTATATATGATTACCACTACAGAAATCGTACACAGTTTTCCTATCGGATTAAAAATCCAAACCCTAACTTCCTAGAATTCTAGGAAGTTTACATCCACCATCTTATATATATGGAGCCAGTACAACAAAGTGTTAAGGTTTAGCTTGTATTCTAAAGTTAACTACGAGGCTGCAACAGCTTCTTTCCATTATGGGACAGTTGTGTGACGTCAGCTTTAATAACATGTTTATATAGCTTTCATCCGTTAGTTAGCTAAATGATTCACACCTCGGGTTACTATCAATAACACTGTTAAACTAGCATACAGTGTTTGTTTTAAGAGCTCCAGGTGAGGGGGAAACAGCGGAGTTGAAGAGCCGGGAGAACTTACTTGAAGGTAAGGATGCATAGCGGTCTGTAAGACTTGTGGCTCGTGTTGTCCGCCATCCTCTTGCCCCAGAAGTCGTTGCTGAAGATGTTTCTGAGGCTGGAGCCCGGTCGGACGTCCGGGTTGTTAATGATAGCCCACACATCGTCGTGTACCAACTCCCCGTGGAGAGAGTTGCCGTAGCACAGGACGCACAGAGCGGCCAGCACTGCGTAGCGACCCGCAGCCCAAACCGCCTCGGGCCGGACGGTCAACCGCCGCTGCTGGCGGGCTTTCTTCTCCCGTCCCGGCGCTGTCATGTCGGGCCTGGCTTCTCCCGCGGCTTCGCTGCGCTGAGGATGAAGCGGGGAGCACTGGAGGATACTTCCATTCCGCCTTGCAGGTAGCGGCTGTGTGTGCTGTGGAGTGCGGAGACAGTGGTTGTGTTGTGCCGCCTTCAGGTGCAGTCGGTGAACGTCATACTCACGGCTTACTGGAGAGCACCGGTGTCTTATGTTACAGCCTACTGTTTTTCTTTCTATGTAAATAGAAAATGAGACATTTATTCTTCTTAACTGTATTTTATAATAACTGTATTTTTTTTTTTTTTATTTGGAATAGCCTATTATTTAACATGAATTGGTTTATTAAACAGATTAATTGGTTAACTTATATTTATTATTTAACACAGCCTAATCTTTTTTTGGCCTTAAAATACAAAATTATATGTGCGTGAAAGCTCATTCTTGAGCTCGAAAACAGTCGTTTAGAAAGAAAAACATCTGAACTCAATGTCCACTTGTCAGCTTTCTCAGATAGAAGAGCCAGTGGCTTTCTTTGGGGGAAAAAAGAAAAGATTCAAGAAAAAAGTTCTGGGGAAAAAAAACAGATATGATTGGATGGAATGGAAAGGGTGATTGTTTTCTTCTCAACCTAATGGGATGTGGCTAGATTACACATGACAGGCACAGAGGCATGCACAGAGGCATGCAAAACAAAGAACAGCAGAGATGAAAGACAATTAGGAACAGTTAACTTTTTGTGGGTGTCAGCAGACAGGTGGGAAGTAAATTGTATTGTATCTTAATAGCAGTGACATAGCTTTATGACACAAAAACTATAGAGTAAGAATAAATAGCTGCAAAAACATTGTTCTGAAGAAGGAAAATACAACTGAATAGCTCCAATTATGTTGTCTGTGAGTAGACACTTGACATAAAAAAGTCTAATGAAACTCCCACTTATGATTGGCACACATTTAAATACACTGGTATATAGGCTATGACTGGAAAATGTCTAATTATTTTAAGGCAAGCCCCTTGGAGTTTATGTGGGAATAATGAAAGGAAGGGAGGGGCGAATGTTTGTAGCAGGCTGTATAATAATATTTTAAATAGTATAGTGGACAAAAGGCATGGTTGAGCCACCAGTCTTGAATGTACGAGCTTATGTGGAGTTAAAGAACGCATCAGCACCGAGAGCCCGCCTCTGGACGCATGCGCACGAGGACGTTGCCTCGCAGACAGATACATCAGCTGCAGAAAAATCATTGAAGCTCAGCGGAAACTGTACGAGCGCATGATTGCAATGGCACACATCTTTCCTCCGCAGTCCGCGCACCACCAGACTCAGTATTTAACTATATATAGTAGTATAATATACAGTATATATAATAGTGACCGCAGAGCAAGGAGACACATTACAGGATGTTCCTGCAGGAGAGGTGCGAATATTAGAAATCCTTAGTTCATCTCTCAAAAGTAAATATCTGTGTCAATGAACATGTCAGTGCCATCATAATGACAAGTCCTTGTGTCATTGTGTACGGATAAGACAGTCAAATTGCTCAGTCATGTTGTCAGTATAACAGTGTACTCTGGAGGGATGTTCTGATGTAAACTATGGCTAAAGTTTTGATGACAATTATTGTAAATTGTAGTTTACACCTTAGTGTATGTGGGAGTTTGATTGCAAGAGACTGGACAAGATTCACATTTACACTTTTACTGTTTGTACTGTAATTTGTTGACAGACCATGTCATTGCGATACAGAAAGGAAAAGACAGCACTGCATAGCACAAAGAAAAAAAACAAAAAAACAAAAGTAGAAATGTGAACAGAGGACATCTCCTTAGGGAAAACTGTACATGCATTGCTGTAGGAATTACAGTGCAGTCTTCCTACACCTCCTGAGGTTCATTGTAACATTGTGTTGTGCTCCGGCTATATATATACTTGCCAGTTGATGGTTCGTGAGATGCACCTTTGTTAGAGAAAGTCAAGGTTCACCTGGGAGCAATTTACCAATTCAGGACAGATTTAGAAAAAAAGTCTAATGGAAATGTATAGAAATATGCTTG
The DNA here is from genome assembly GCF_008315115.2 of Sander lucioperca. Classification (NCBI taxonomy): domain Eukaryota; kingdom Metazoa; phylum Chordata; class Actinopteri; order Perciformes; family Percidae; genus Sander; species Sander lucioperca. The sequence goes on along the minus strand of NC_050192.1, from coordinate 28,798,079 downwards.
ACATATTATGACAACTTGTGCAACCATTTTGCATGTAAAGACTTATGCTATGAACTAATGCCAAAATGTTGTGGGGGATGAGACTAACAGAGACCCATTATAATACATTTTGATCAACATACATAAGAAATTGTAGGAAACAGCAGAGAATTGTACATAATCATTTGCATGGATGTACCAAAGCATTTGCAACTTGTTCAAAGAAATGTGAAACTGCTTTTTTGATGTGCACAAGTGAGACAATTATGTGAAGATTGAACAGGTAATTTTGAGAATTTCAATTCTGATCTGAGAAATGTACCAAAGCGACTGAGAAAAACTGTAAAACTACCATCTTGCTTTTGCAGACGGGGTCTCAAAGGATCCGTGATTGTGGGCAAATCATTGTGATTGTGCAAAATCATAGCATTCCTTGAGAATGACTTATTTGAGACAGTGAAAGCTATTGCTTATCCTTGATTTGACCCAGTTTTCATTGCCCCCTGTGCCGTCTGTTATGTAGGAAATACTGCCTATGCATTACGCATTAGCCACTTTTGGTTACCAGGAAAAATGTAATGTATGCTCATCTTTACATAAAGTGATGTGGTAATGGATGGATGGATGGATGGACTAACCGACAGACAGAGACAGAGACAGACAGACAGATAGCTAGCTAGATAGATAGATAGATAGACAGACAGACAGACAGACAGATAGATAGATGCAGCTCCACTCAATTAGAGCACGCTACTTGGTCATCACAGTCATACTAAATATAATTATTTCTTAATCTATAATCTTCTGTCACAAAAGCCAATATCTCCTGTGCATTAGCCCACTACTTTGACTGGTCGATTGAAAATACCTGGAAAAGAGACATGACTAATAAAAATGAATACAAAGAGAGGAATATGTTTTGGAAAATGAACCCATCACGATATAATTATTAGGGTGGGAAATAAACGTGTTAATAACAAGTTAACGCAAATTCGCCAGTCATTTCTTTGACGTGCGATTGACGCACGTGCATTCTGTGATTTGGGCCTCGGACCGTTGCGTAGTTTGGGAAGTCATTAAGCGTTGCAGCAGTAACGTTGTGGATGGCTAGCAGGAAAACATGATGTGCTCCGTGATAACATCCAGAGGATCACTAAACCCGCCATGTGGCTCGCCGCGGTGGAGTGAAGCGCATCTCCAGTCTGATCTACGAGGAGACCCGCGGTGTGCTGAAGGTGTTCCTGGAGAATGTGTAAACGAGATGCCGTCACCTAACACCCAGCACGCCAAGAAGAAGGCGGTGAGCGCCATGGATGTGGTGTACGCTCTGAAGAGGCAGGCCGCACCCTGAACGGCTTCAGAGGTTAAATCTGATCCTGAATCACAAATAAAAGACTCTTTTAAGAGCCACACACTTCATCTAAAGAGAGACTACCCGCTCTGATAACAGGATTTTTAACTAAATCAATGATCATTTAAAAAAAAGCTCAAGACCCCCCAAAAAAGAGAGAGACTAAAGGGATAAAGGCGGAATTAGATTTTTCATAATATAAGATAATATCGCGTACATAGGAGAAAAACTTTGGTTTTGGCCAATATTTCTCAAAAAAACAAAAAAAAACACATTGCCGCTCAGGGCTTCCGTAATTCTGCCTAATTAAAAAATAGTAATATTTAAAAAGTTTAACTGCTGGACAGAACACGTCTTCTGCTTTTGGGAAAAGCCCATTCAGTGGAGATTTCAAGTTTCCTCACACCTGTAAGTTACATACTGGATCTTGATTAGCTCCAAACTAGATTTAAAGGTGAGCACAGAGAAACTCTCCCCCCTCAGCAGATGAATGGGAAATCAGCCCTCTGCAGGCCCACATACATCACTGTGAACAATGAAGCTCAAACAAGAAGCAAAACATATTTTGCCACTAGGAACTATAGCAGAAGAACTGTCATGCCATTTGAAATTATTTTAAAATTGATGCACTATTAATTATATAAAAGTGGTCATTGTTACTATATATTTGTCTTACAATTAAATGGTCAGTGTTTAGGTCCGTTTGGTGAATTTGGCAGTGATACTGTGCTACCACTTGCAGTGGCAGAAACTTGATGTTTCAACCATTTATACCATTTACATTTATGACTATTACTATCACTGTTAGACATGTCCAAAGGTTTTTACCATAACTTACTGTATTACTTACATACAGTACAGAACTGTATATTCCTTTTACAGTAACTAAGTGTTACCGTAATTTATATTACAGCAACTAAGTGTTACTGTAACATCACTGTAAAAACCTAGGTTAACTGTACAATACTGTAATTTATAAAATTATTATTTAATTTCAGATTTCTTTTTCAGACAAAATATCTCTTTCCACAACTCCTAATGCATTTTTGTTTTCCTGGGAATTGCAATTTTTTTAAGAGAGAGACAGAGAAAAAGTGTGTGTGTGTGTGAGAGAGAGAGCGAGAGAGAGAGAGAGAGAGAGAGAGAGAGAGAATGAGAGAGAACCTGAGGGCAGACAGCAGAGATTCAGTCAACAACATGCTGAACATCTGGTGTGTCCCCTTGCGGCCTGACCAACTCATTGCAATTCCTGTTGCGTGGTGGCCAGCTGGTCATTGAGCACTCAGCCTCCTGCTCTGAAACAGAGCTCGTTTGGCACTACAGCACACTGCAACAGGTACTCACACTGAAAACAAATTGACCTTCTTTCTTACAGCGGACCGACAGATGAAAGTGAGGCCAGTCTGTCATGGTGCATGTTAACACAGCTCCCAATTACCTGCATCTCTGACTGTTTGACTATGACTAGCCCTATATTGTAGAGCTTCTTTGCCTCTTTTACACTAACTTAACACTGATCACTGACACTGAACTGACCACCAATGCAGCTAAAGTCAGGACGGCAAAAATGGTTAGGTTTTTTTAGTCAGAGAAGCTACGTAGGTAGTGTAATTCTTTTTTTGTTCCGTTACCTCCAACCCCTGTTTTGAGTCACCAGATCCACCCCCCCTCTGCGCTCAGGGACCTCCCACTTCACAAATTAAGCACTGGTTGTGCTGTGTTAAACTGACTCACCCAGCCACTGTTTAATTTGTGTCCCGGAGCCGGCCCTGCTAGCTTCGGTGTCTACGCTGTAGGGAGCGACCTCTGCTCCGGGTCCGCTTTCCAGCGTTGTCGGTCGGCATCGGGACTCTGCAAGCCCGCTCTCCGTGTTGAAGTTTAGGTTTTAAAAGGTGTTTTTACAAAAAGTGGTGTGTTAAACAAATAGTCTCTTTCTTTCAGCATGTGGTTTGCAGCTCTCGTGTGTCTTGCCTGCTTGAAGCCTCGAGCTTCTCCTTTTTTTCCTCCTAAATGAATCCCCAATGAATCTCTCCCACCTGCCGCTTGGCCCGGATTAAATCACGCAAACATGCCCCCTCATGTGTCATATTTAATATCAGTTGACCCTTATCAAAAGGCTAACCATACCTACCCCCATAAAAGATCTAGACTGATATCATAACACTAAGTAGACCTGCCTGTGTGTATGTGTGTGTGTGTGTGTGTGTGTGTGTGTGTGTGTGTGTGGAGTCCCCCTGTGGATTAAAGCACGGTAATTCTTCTTTTTCTTCAAACAAATGTACCAACTGTGCAGGTGTTAGTTGCAGCTAGCTAGAATTACAACTGAGCCTTGGGATAAGCACAGTCTTGGGTAAAGTTAAAATATTTGCAACTTGCACAGAAGCGTATTTGCCTGCAGTTGTTTCTTTCCAATGACCTCTTAATACAATCAAGATCAGTGGTGTAACGAGTCAACACCGGGCCCCTAAACAGGATTATCAAGGCTGGCCCCCCTACTACAGCACGTGATGACGGCGCAATGTCCAGGAGTAGGCTACCATCAATAGGACAGGATAGGATCATAGAGACACAGCATATAAGAGATGAGATGACTGACAAAATCAGGAGTAGCCTACACGCACCACAACAACAAAAAAACACTGTTGAATGCACACCATAACACATGAAAAAACACACAAGGGCAGTCCCTCCAGTATTTTGTGGCCTTTTTTTGAGATTGTTGCGGCCCAAAATGCCTGATTTAGCGGGAGCTTTTGTAAAAAATTGCGATAAAAGTTGCGATGTCTTTTGTATGTTTGTTGCAATGAAGTTGCAGAAGACAGTGAAAGTTGCAAAAAAAGTTGAGTTTTTTTTGGTATAGTTCTTTAAAAATAAAAAGGAAACTTGTTTTGGGGAGAATAATAATTATTACTATTAATTAATTACCCTGGGCTGAGATTTCCTAGGAACCTTACCAAAAAGGCTCAGGGTGCTGCAAATGTTGGTATAATATGAAAATGGCTGGTGGATTTAAGACAGAAAAAATTATAATTTATTTATAAATTTTAACATATGTGTCACTGTCAGTGGCTTGTTGATCTTTACATTGTTAGTTCATTTCCTATCCTGGGCTGGGACACACATTCATACGGTTTAATAAAGTACTTATTGGACTTTAACTTATCATTGCACTTACAATATCGAGCGTAACTGTCCTCAATTTAGGTCATCCTGTACGTCTCATCTGCGTTTTTTCCTGCATCCACCGTGTGTGATTGTGTGTGTTTGTGTGTGTGTGTGTGCGCGCGCGCGTCAGTCGGCGGGGGAATGGAGCAGCAGCTTTCAGTGACTTTAGAGTGAAAAATCGTTACAGCATACATTGATGTTAAAATGTATACAGGTTGGCAGGACGGTCTGAAATGTTTTACACGGTCTTTTGCTGTACGTTTTGTTGGTAAATGTGAGATGTTCGAGTCACACACGTCTCGTCCGTGGATGTATTAAGAGAACGGTCTCGTTTTCATATCAGAAACAAGGAAATTAATTTGACCCGTTCTCACTCCCGCTTGGTCAGTGGCTCTCAGAGTGCATGTGGGACTGCTGGGATTGTCACGGATAATGAAAATGCGATAGGTTGCCCCGGCTGTCGATCAATATCTTCGAGTCAGGCGGTCCCCTGATTGGTCCGGGCCCGTAAGCAACCGCGTACCCTGCTTACCGATAGTTACGCGTCTGATCAAGATGCTGGTAAAATGACCTTGTGTTCAATCAAAACACATTTCTGGAAAAGGTCAACACAAGTTATTTTAAGTGTTTAAACAAATGACAGGGGCTGTCATTTTTCTCATGAGGACAGGTCCAAAGCTAGACAAGGGCTTAATCAAAGTGTTATCTTAAAATGGATGTTACAAGTAATGGAGCTATGTAGTTAGGTAACTGGTCTTAGGTAAGGTAGGGTTAGGCCTACCCTATCAGGGTAGGTAGTGTTAGGTAGGCTAGTAGTAGGTGTACAAGGAAGGAGAGAGGAAGACTTTTTTTTCGGGGGGAAGTCAGACAGAATGCTCTGATGAAAGAGCAGGAGACAGAGACCGGGTGGAGGAAGAAATGAAAGTGCAGACCAAAAGCCTTCAACACTCTTCTCCCCTCCTTTCATCTCCTTTCACTTCCCCCATCTGGCCTGTAGCACTCTTCCCAGCTTTCCTCATCAGCATCATCATTAGAGAAACCCTGCTCTTCTTCTGTTTGGCACTGCTTCCTCCCAGGGTTGGTCAGCCTTGCATTTCCCTTCAGCTGGCGGAGAGATACACCTGTAGCCAGGTAGCCCCGCGAGTCCTTATCAAGCTCTCGTCTGTACTCACAGCCTCTGTAATCACCACATCAGCTATTCAACGCTCTGTATGAATCATCAGAGGATAATAAAACACCTGCTCCCTCCATCTCCACCTCTCTTCTCTGCTCTCACAGCTTCCTGCTGATCTACAAGGGAAACTACCAGGAGGTATTATTCACCATAAGCTGTTTGAAATATGGGTGTCCCGCCGGAGCTGATTCCTGCATTTGTTGAGAGAGTTTGTACTTTGAATATCCCGTGTGCTGTTTGTTATAGCAGCTAAACACTGCCAGAAACTAGAAGAACACGCTCTGTTTGTTTTCTGAAGGATGACAATATTGTTAACAAATGCCTCATTTGTAAAAGTTATTCTACTTGACATTCTGAACATTAATAAAGCGGGAAACAAATATTTGCTATGTACAGATATAGGCTTCTCTGTTCTTTGTTCTCATAGCTGGTGAGGCTTTGCGTGCATTTTAGTGCATGTGAGTGCACATAAGATGCCGAGGGCCATGACAAATGTCGAAAGTTGTGGAACGGTTTGTGAGAGCCGTGTGGAGGCAATTCCACCCCTTTTTTTCCAGTATTTCGAGTACAGCTCCTTCAAGTTCTTTAAACTCTTTTTTTCACAAACCATTCGTACATAAAGCTATGAAAAGTAATGCACTGTAATTCGTATGCATTCTACATATTTTTTCTGTATACACCACATTGACAGCTGCTGTATTGGAACTCTGTGGACTCTGTTGGATGGGGAGTGTTTTAATCCAAACCACGATCTTTTTCCTAAACTTAACTAGTGGTTTTGGTGCCTAAACTTAACTGTTGTCACTGCATGACGCTCACTTTTTGTGGGCTAAACTCAACTGTAATGTCCGCTGATACGAGCGACAGCTCACGGAGCTCTGTAGCCGGCGTCACGTGACCAGCTGGCGGTCGCCTAATTTTGTAGGATATCATACGAATTGGTGTCCATAAATATTCATACGATATCATACGAACCCGTTCATGTTTGGTCATATGCACAACAACTTCAGTGAATTAGTTGTTGGCAATGGAGTTCTTTGTTCTCAGGCTCCCTCCAACAATGCTCATACATCATATGTATGAAAAAGGAAATCACGTAAGTAAAAATGACCAACCAACCCATGAAGATAAACTTAACAATAAAAATGTAGTAATAATATAGACTATATATAAAATAGAATAAAATTATATTAAACATAGTACTGCGGTAGCCTGGTGTACAGTAGTGATAGAATGAAAAAACTGTAGGCCTAATGTATACAGGTTGTGCAGTAATGTAGTAAATGTATATGAGTAATGACAACAGATTATGGGCAGTTAAGAACAGGTAATGCATATATATTGTTACAAACAGCTGAAGGTAACCTGGACTTGTTAAACAACAAACACTTAAGGTTAACCCAGCCGGTAACACTAATCCCCCCGTCTCACTCTCCCTATGTGTTGCATTCAACGTGGTGTATATTGGTTTGTTTAAAGAATCTGTGTTTGCCAAAGACAAAGAGCAGTGGGCCGACGATATATGGACTAAGCCAAAATTGCGTATTTTTGTGATGATAAAACCTGAATATGGCACAGAGAATTATGTTGTATATAATTTGTCTAAAAGCTAAAGATCTCTATGTGCTCCTTTGAGATCTGGTGTTTTACCTTTGACTATTGAAACAGGCTGTGGTTAAATTGGGCCAGGGCTCTCCGGGGCTCAGCCCCGCCACATAAGCCTGCTCGTTTGTGTCCAGATGTGTCTGCTTGCAGTCAGTTGCCTACTGGAAATATGTCACATACAATTTGATGAAAGTGATGCTTTTGAAAACATGATATTTCTGACAATAAATGAAAGATTTTTGAAATGGCATGTCTATTTTGTCTCGACGGAGATGAGATGAGAACAATCGGAACAATACAATACAATACAATATGTAATGAAGTGATGACTGATTAACAGTAATGTAAATGCTAAATGCCCTAATACCTGTTGATATTACAACAGTGTAAAGTATAGGCTCTTAACCTTGCAGTTTTGCACATATCATGTAAGACTCAATTTCTCCATTTCTTTGCACAAAACTCTCTAGAAAGTCCCATTTCATGGTTTATTTTTCAAGAAAACTTTGCGGACCCCTCTAGGGAGAGCCCCTCCACATAACAAATCCCAATTTAACCCCTGGAAACAGGGCGATATGTTAATGTAGATTATGACCATATTCTGGATATTATTTAACATGACATACAGAGAAATCAGGTTATTCATATCTCCGTACATGCTCACTGACAGCTGTCTGCTCTGAGCGCATCCACCTCTCTCTTGTCTACAACAAACTCATAATTATCCGTGCCTTGTTGTAAATTCGGCAAACGTAATACGTTAAGTTATTTCAGAGTGTTCGCTGCTGAGATGCCGCACAACACGCCGTTATCACTGACAGTTTGGGAAACACTGCTCTAGCCTATATCTTCTATTTTCATGCAGTTCTTTTGAATAAAACAGCTTTCATGGACACAATATATTGGTATAATTAGTAACTACAGATGTGTCTCCTACGTCTCACTACTTCCTTCTCCATAAGCATAAAAACAATAATCTGTAGCCTAGCAGGGTTTTACAAAATGCTTCCGCACAATATTTTCATGACCTGATCATCATGCTTTCATAAAAGTATGCTCTGTTGCACACTCTTTCATACATTAACTATGATAAAAACAGCTGAATTCAGTTTTGGCAGATTTCCGTCAGTAAACCGCTTCATCTACCTAATCACTGCTCCCCTTGGTTTGAGAAATACAATGTTTTGTTACATAAAACACAGAACTTGAGACATTAGTGGAATCAAATATTGTCATACTGAATAGCATTCAGGGGTCCGCTTGTCATTGCTCCTATAATTTGGCTATGTGAGAAAATATGGACTTACCATTTTGAATTAGTGCTGGGGCTGAAGTGGATACTTATACCATGGTTTGCAGTGTTTTCATTATCAGAAAAAACAACGTGTCTTCTGTGTAGAGAAAACGTAAAGAAAGAAGACTATCCGTATATATGTTTCAACCCTTGTACAAACCTGCTGGGAACTACGCAAAAATACTAGCTGTGTTTCCTTAGAGACCTAATTTGTGAATTTTGTCAAGGCCCAATAGGCTATTCATTCACCTCATCATCTTAAGTCATAAGAACCCATGATTGTAAGTTCTGAAATGGGTCTAAAAATGATATCTAGAACTTTAACCATACTGTTGTCCTCGGGTCAAATTTGACCCATTTAAAACATTTATATATATTAGAAATGTGTTTCTTTCAACCAAATTACCCAAACATAACATGGATGGTTCCAGGCAACGTTCTTTGCAGGTGAAATTAAGGATCACTTTCATTGAACTTGGGGTGTTTTATTCAATTTTATATAGCATTTGAAAAAAAACAATGAAATTGTTTCAAAACAGTATCCTGACTAAACTTTGACATAAGCCAGTGATTATCCACTCAACATCCTCTGATCTTAACTATTTGTCAAAACTCAAGATGTAGATATAATTTCATACAAATGAGGTTTATTGACCATGAATTTCAAAAATAAGTGTAAAACTAGTGGTAAGAAGTTGGTGTTAGTGGTGTATATACTGGAGGTAGTGGGTAAAAAAGTGCCAAAACCATTGAAAAAAACGATACAAACGTTGAAAAAAAGCATGAAAAACTTAGAAAAAAGCAACAGAAATGTAAAAAAAAAAATTCCATTTTCAAATTTGACAAGTTGCATAGTCGACGGTAAGACAACACAAGGGTCAAAAAGGTTATTTGACTTGAAATGACTAGGTACTAATGTATTGTCCTAAATGTGTCCGACTCCGGAGCAGTACTCGGTGTGTGAGTATTGAAATCTATTGAAAGCTGTTACCTCCTGCACCGATCAGTCTCTCCAATAAACACTCAGATGTTATTGCTTTTGCTTAACTCATTGCCCATAGACGTATTTTGTTACACTGGAAAAGTCACAAGTCTCCTCCTACCACATCCTGGCTGTCTGATTGGTCTTTTCAGGCATTAGAAAAGGTTAAATATAACCTGAAAGGCTCATCTGCTCAATTCTACATAAGATGACAGCCTGTCATTTCCTATGTTAACGCTCTTACCGCAACCAAGTTTTTTGAAGCACACATCCTAACTATCCTCTCTACGGTGTCCGTTTCAACTTTTTTTAAAAACATTCTCTGTATTTTTACTTGATTTTATATTTCTCATTTCTGTTCTGTTTTGTTTTATCTCTCTGGGGTTCGTGGCTGTTGTAAGGTGGTGTTATGTTCTATGTTCTACCACACCACAAAATGGCTGGCGGGGGGGGCCGATGCAAAAAACTACAATAACAAAAGCACTGGAACCTACTGTTAATCTGTACTGTGTATTCATATTTGTGCATCTCTGGTTTCCAATAAAATATACATATAAAAAAAAATGTCCCAATGTCTGGTGAGATTTGTAATCGTCTTCACTTATATATTTTTATAGTTCAAATACACATTTTGGAATCAAATTTTTTTTCAAACAATACTCAGTCCTAATTCACTGAATTCCAATATTACAGTGCAGCACTGCCTCAAGAGGGTCTTTCACTTCTAATGGTAAGGTACAGTACCACTAATCTTTGTAAATTTAGAGGCATCCTCATGGGGTGTAATAGATGCCCTCTGCTCCATTGATATTCGTCTGTCACAGTTAAATGGGACTCAAGGATGGATCAAACTTTCAAAGACTCCACATATCACCCAGACCAACATGTTTAGAGCGGCAGTGGAGCTGCAAATCAACCCAACCCTGGTCTATGTGACCTTCAACTTTGGAGATTGCTCCGTTGCTGCTGGAAATTCTGCCAGATGTCACTCTTCTCGCTGATGTCCGTCCCCTTCCTCTTCCTTTGTGTTGGCATTCTAACCTCTGGTGGATTTGTGAGGACTATGGTTAACTGCTCCTCAGATCTCTGCAGGGTAAATCCAGACAGCTAGCTAGACTATCTGTCCAATCTGAGTTTTCTGTTGCATGACTAAAACTACTCTTGAACGTACACGTTCCACCAAAACAAGTTCCTTCCTGAGACTATTTAGCAGAGACACCGTGGCTCCGTCCAGAGCTTAGCACCGCCCAAGACGATTGTGATTGGTTTAAAGAAATGCCAATAAACCAGAGCAGGTTTTTTTTTCATCCCAGAATGCTGTGTGGACTAGCTACCCTCCTCCACAGCGCTGTGGAGGAAGGTCTGGCGATGCAAGACTAACCCAACCCCTACAGTGGTGATTTTTCACTGCTCTTTACTTTCCCCTCTGCAAATCTCTTCTTGATAACAGCTCCTGTGTTTCTCCCTCCAGTTGTCTTCTCCTGGCGTGGAAATGCTCATTACTGCTGCAGCAGCATCCTCGGTTGGCCTAGATACGTCAGCCAAAAAACATCTTCCACCAGCCGCACTGTCATTCACATGCAGGACAAATTATTTTTAAGAGAGTGAGAGAGAGATGGGGAGGCAGAGATGGATTCTATACATTAATAGAACACTTTGACTGAACAGTTTGTAGTGTTCTCTGTTATTAATTAACATATGAATTCTTGAGTTAAAGGGTAACTACCTTTTTTTTTTAACCTGGACCCTATTTTCCTGTTTTTGTATCTAAGTGGCTGATGGGAACAACAATCTTTGACATTGGTCCAGTATTAAGGAAAATTGCTGCAGTCGGCAGCGGAGAAACAAGCTACAATGTAAGTTAATAGGTCAATTGTCCAGCTGTATTTACCTTCACAAAGTGCTCGCTTTGCCACGGACAGGCTCAGATTAATATTCTAAGTGTCTGACAACATTATGGAAAGGATTTCTAAGGAGGACGACTTTTCTGTTAAAGAGTAAGATCCTTTTTTTAAACATAAAAACAGCTGCAAAATTGCGTTCGCTAAACCCACCAGACTCCATGTAAATAAACAGTAATTTTAGCATTGTAAAACACTTAATTCAAAATCGACAGAAACAAAACTATGAAAAGCCGTTTTGGGTTGTCTTTCCACTGTTCCAACCATCACAACTCGGTTGAAATTTCACTTTTGGTTGAAATAAACACATAGTTTACCGATTTACATGTGAAAATATGTTGGCTCTATACACGCTAAAAGTATTGTTTTTTTAAATGGAGTCTGGTGGGTTTAGCGCTAGTGACTTCAGAGCTGTTTCTGGTTAAACAGAAAGGTCTTAAAGAGGTTTTAAAGGTCTATCTCTGAAGGGATCCTTTCTATAATGTTGTCAGACACTTAGAATAATAATCTGAGTCTGTCAGTGGCAAAACGAGAACTTTTGTGAAGGTAAATACAAGCTGGACAATTGACCTATTAACTTACATTGTAGCTTGTTTCTCCACTGCAGACTGCAGCGTTCTTGCTTAATACTGGACCAATCTCAAAGATTGTTGTTCCCATCAGTCACTTAGACACAAAAAACATAGGAAAATAGGGTTGAAAAAAAAACAGTAGTTACCCTTTTTTTTTATTTTTTTTTTAAAGATTATAATTTTCGGGCATTTTAGGCCTTTATTTCCACAGGACAGATAAAGACATGAAAGGGGAGAGAGCATGCAGCAAAGGGCTGCAAGTCGGAGTCTAACCCGCGGCCACTGCGTCGAGGAGCAAACCTCTATATATGTGCACCTGCTCCACCAACTGAGCTAACCGGGCCACCAGTAGTTACCCTTTAAGGCCAAAATTGTTTTGGGAGGTCAGAGTGAGATTGACCTATGACCACCAAAATCTAATCAGGTCATCCTTAAATCCAAGTGGACGTCTGTGCCAAATTTAAAAAAGTTCCCTCAAGATATTCCTGAGATATCGCATTCACGAGAATGGAATGGACAGACTGACCATAGACTATATATAAAGATGGACGTCTCATCTCCACTTCCTCCCACTTTAAAAAAATAAAGAAAATCCCGGATACGGGCGCCGTCATCTTGCGCAGGTGGCGTCATTTTGAGCCAGAGTCTGCATAGTAATGATTGGAGTTGGAGCCGGGGTAACGAAGTCCCGCCCATATACCCGCTGGACTAAATCGCCTGTCAATCATGACGTGACATTCTCTTTATAGCATCAAACAACTAATTAAAACCAAACGTATGAGAAAAATGTACACTTGAAAATACATCAGTGTGATAAGAACTACTTAAAATGACAGAAACCGTCTTGGGGGGAATGTATTTGGGATTTTCTGTTTGAGAGTAATATAGTACAGGAATCAGGTAAGATTCTCTCACTGAAAGTTACCAAAGATCTACTGTAGGCCTCTTCATACTGAGCTTAACTTACCTACCCTCTTCCATTCCATTGTTTTCTGGACAGGGGCTACATGGTAGGTTTGGGTGTGAGGTAAAGGAATACACTCAGTGCGTTTACGTGCCCAGCAGTAACGGGGTATGGTCTTAGTGAATAACCGCATTATGCCAGTTCTCCCCGTTTACATGATCGGGGCAGAATGGGTAAGAATGGCGGGAGTAACTCTACCTCCAGTACAGTAGGTGGTGTTTTGCCAATGCACAACTGTTTTTTTTTTACCCGGCTGACCTTTGTCAAAATTACACCAACGGACCACTAAACTAGTAAAATGTACCAACTTAATGTTTTAATTTACACACTCTTGTCACAGCGTAGGAAAGCACAGTGCTCTTGCCAGATGACTGACAGCTTGTTCGGCTCATTATATCTGTAAAGTGTTGCACACTGTCGGGTGGAATAAGAAAGCTAACTTCATTAGCTAACATTAACCAGCGGCCTCAGCGGGGGCTGCTCTGTCCCTCCAGCGTTGACAGGCCCAGAGATGGACAATCTGTTTAGCTGATGTCTGCTGAGAGTCACGTAAAACAGATGGACCGTAGGCTCTTTGCTGCCATTGGCCCGTTGATTTGGGCAACACTGTTTTATTGTATGGTATCTTAGCAACGACTACAATTCACAGCGCTGACAGTTCAAAAACCACTTCAGCGGAGTGGGGAGGGGCAGTGGGGCATGCGCAGATGCTTAACCCGACCACACTCCAGTTGAGGTGTATACATGCAGGAATACCCCGGTCAGTGTTTTCATGGCATTTGAGAAATTGGAGTAATGCCTTAACCCGAATAGAATCGTTTTTTTAAACTGCATGTTAACGCACGGAGTGGCAGGATTTGGGGATTTAGCCAAAATCGTGAGCTGACAGTCATGGGCTATGCAAGGTTATTTTAGCATACATGGTGTTTTTTATTTTTTAATCTCTGTGAGTGTAAAGGGCACGGTGTTGTTTAATTCCAAATGTAATGGTAAAAATTGACATTATAAAAAGAAAAACAAGACTCAAGAGTTTACACAGTAGTTGCTCTGTGAGACTGTACTTAGGCACAGTGCTCCTTGGAGCTAAATGCTAACATTCCCATGCTAACATTCTCACAATTGAATGCTAATGTTCGGCAAGTACATCTGTTAACATTTGCCAGTAAGCATTAACACAGAGGAAAGACGTTTAGTTAAAGGTAGGAAGGAAGGAGTAAAGGAGGTTGGATAACAACTCAAATGTTACATGAACTTTTATGATTTCTTTTTTTTTAAATTAGTTCTGAAAACCCTTACAAAAACAAAACCCAGGGACAAAGAGAAAGACAAATAACTGCTTCTCCCGAGATCCCTCTCCCATTTCACATTTCATGTGTGACATCATAGCTGGAGGCCACAAGTCTTTGACCTTCTCGTCCATCCGCAGTCTGTACACAAGGCACCCAGACAGAAACCGGGCTCTTCCTGCTCCCCGTCGGCCCTCGCTTCATAAGATGATAAAAAGTGTTCAAACTACAGAGAGACTAGGACAAACGCACATTCTGTGGTTTTATTTCTTACAGTTCCTCAATATCTCACACACACACACACACACACACACACACACGCTGCACTGTACAAGAACTTAAACTACTTTTGCTGGTCAAGGACATTTATATTTATAATGCAGAGCCTTATCTGGAGTCCACACACACACACACACACACACACACACACACACACACACACACACACACACACACACACACACACACACACACACACACACACACACACACACACAGGTCCTGTCCTGGTCATAGGAATATTCCAGTAGGGGCTCTTTACAGTGCACCAGGTCCAAACTGATATAATGGCGACTCAGCCCCTGCTCCTCCATCCATTTCTGATGGCACCCTGGGACCTGGTTTGGGTTGGATCCAATAAATCTGACATGGTCTGATCTGGACTGATTTCATCCAGATTAGACTGAAATTCACTTCAGGTCAGGTCAGACCAGCTCCTTTCTTCTTTGCCCCCCCCTCCTCTGATTCTGCAGTCTGTCTTGTCTCCTCGGCGCTCTGAAAACCCAAGATTCAGTTTCACTCAAGACTAAACAATACAGGATGTGTTTAAAAGCTTCTCAAGTCATTCTAGATGTCTGCTACACAACCCCAGAAGAGAAGGAGGTTTGGAAAATCTTAAACGGGGGGAAAAAGTCTGATCCCACCAAAGTTTTGCAAGATCTTACAAGACCTCCCAAGATTGACTTCAGAATAAAAGCCCCAAGCAATCGTTTTTAAAATTTTTGTAATTCTGTCATTTGTTATTTAATGGGTATTAATCATACCTACTAAGTGAGAATACAAGTTGGTATCAGAAACGTAATGTATATACATGGGTCATTTTTAGCTGTAAATTCTAATGGACTGCCAATATAACTACATATTAAAATGTAAAGGTACTTAATACAGTAAAAGTACAGTACAGAGTGATCTAGGAAAACTATTCCTTTAATATTATATGTTTGTAATTTTATTTACGTGATATTTTGAATAGTTTTTTGCTAATATGTTTTCCTGATCCAAACCCTCTTTATTCGTGTGAATTGAAGTATTCTGGTCAGTTAACGTTTGAGGAGATGCTTTTATGTGCTTTAATCCTGAAGAGTTTTGAACCACAGGTCTTGTGTTGGTGCTCATTATGGGTCATAAGATAAATATTTCTCGGGATAACTGAAGTTTTTTTTTTCGTTGTCCTCCTATTTGAAATATTTTCTTCCATGTCCCTTCTGGGTCTTTGTTGTTTGAATGAATGGGTGAATGAATAATGTCCTCATGCGGCGTTCCAAAAAGTTGGAAATCTCCACCTCATACTATGAAAACTGACTGTGACATTTTCCCCTTCCACTGTTAATGTCTCTAGATCTCTCTTTCTCTTTCCAAACTTAAAACCATAGACTGTAAAAAACTGGACAAAGCATCCGGATCTGAAGAGTGAAGCCGATGCTGAAGTGACTTTAAGCTGCATTCTATCTAATATCCAGCAGGGGGCGACTCCACTGGCTCCGAAAAGAAGTCTCTTTCTATAGAAGTCTATGAGAAAATGAGCCTACTCCTCCCTTGATTTATTACTTCAGTAAACATTTTCATAATACGTTTATGGTTTCAATAGCTAGTTTCAAGTCTTCTTCAATATGGCATGATATTCATTTAGTAAATTATGGTCCCATTGATTTTAAATATGGATGATAAACCAGGGGATGCTTTAGGGGCGTGGCTACGCGCCGACCTGCCAATCAGGACAGAGGCTTAGCAATGCTAACCAAGCTAACACTGTGGACATTAAAATAGACCTCAACTGGTTTTTGAGTGTTGGCCGTGTTTTCATCTTAAACTTTGTCTCACTGTGTGTTTTTATTTCATCAAAGTTAACTGGAACATATGGGTCGCCTTAAAATGTCTTGTTCAGTGTTATGCTAACCAAGCTAGCAAGCTACCACTAGTGTTAGCTGGTTACTTGAGGGAAAGTCTGCTGATTTTCTGTTCTGCTGTATGCAGGTGAATGTCTCCAGTACCCAGAGGTCTGTGTTTACTGGCCGGTAAAACTCCGCTGGATGACTCGCTTCAGAAGGGTTGAAAATCTGCAGCTTTCCCCCGCGTTTAGCTTAGCACCATTGCAACCATTAACAACACTGGCTTGGCCGTGTCATCCTCCCCAGCTCCACCCTCTCGTCAAAAATTAGGGATGTCCAGATCTGATCACGTGATCGGAAATCGGGCCCGATCACGTGGTTTCAGACTCGATCGGAATCGGACGTTACCTCCCGATCAGGACTCGGATATATATGTATATATATTCTCATTATTTTTTAACACATCTATAGTTATGCGGTGGCACAGAGTTAGACACTTTTGACTCCACACAGAAACAGCAACGCGTGCGGCATGACATCACTTTGTTGCAGAGACGCTATTGGTTAAATGCCAGCAAAATAGAACACGGAAGCAGCTTGTAGCGGAAAGCGCGAGTATGTCTGCGGTCTGGAGGTATTATAAAGTTTAATTATTATAGAAGTATCGGATCGGGACTCGGTATAGGTAGATACTCTAAATCAAATGACTCGGACTCAAGGGCAAAAAAACCTGATCGGGACATCCCTATCAAAAATCGTTACATTTGCAAGAAACCAAGATGGCGAATCCTGTATCGCCCAACTCAAGGCTTCAGAACGGCAGTCAACAAACCAATAGGTGACGCACGGGTGCTTCTTCCATTATTTTTACAGTCTAAGCTTAAAACTCATCATTTTTGCCATAACTTTCAATTCATTGCTAATTCTGTGATTATTCGGCTGCCGGGTCGGTCTCAGTCTTGTGTGGCTCAGGTTTTATCTGTTTGGAGAAACCTGGAAAGTTGCTTCACATCCTCCTGGATGCATTTTTTAATTTATGCTAACAATATATCTATAGTTTTATCATCCTGATTGTTTATACTGTAATTTTATAATGTTGGTATGAGTAAGACCCCTAAGAAAAATTTGTGATATTGGGTTTAAATAAAACTGACCTGACCTCTCTCTCTCTCCCTATCTGTATTCTACAGTGTGTGTGTGTGTGTGTGTGTGTGTGTGTGTGTGTGTGTGTGTGTTGCCTCTCACCACTGGCCCTTGGCAGCGGTGCTCCTCCTCTGCTGTGAGATGCTGTAGATCTCCTGCAGCTGTTTCTTCTGTTCGTCGCTGAGCGGAGCTGTCAAACACTGGTACCAGGCTGCATCAGTGTTCTGGACCCCTAACACACACACACACACCCAGACAGACAGACAGACAGACAGACATTTTAATAATTTATTTATGGTTTATGGTTTAAATGGTTTGATATGTCTTTCACTATGAGGTCTACTATTCTGTCATGACGTGCTATGTACATTCCTTTGTAGGCATGGCAGCCCCCCCCCCCCCACACACACACACACACTAAGGTTATAATGTAAGCGTTTTCATGCAGCTAGAGTCAACATGAAAAGATTATTGGATAAACTGATTTTGTGATATTTTATATAAGGACACACAGCCCCATACCAGGTAGAGAAAGGTAGTGATGTCCAAATGAAGCTCCATGAAGCATTTTCTTAATATTCTGAGCCCACTAGATGGCACTCTGTTCAACTAAGGGTTGGAAGCCCACTGAATTGCATTCTCTGAGCTTTTTTCTTTAAATCAAGAGCGCCATCTAGTGGGATCAACAAATACAACTAATGGTTCATGAAGCTTTATTTGGATAGCACTAGAGAAAAGGATTCTTAAATTAGGATTTATACTGTGTTGACATACTAAAAGATCCCCTCCACTCATTTGTAAAGCAAGCAGTTGGTACGTCACAGATTTCGAAATCCAATCGCTGTCTAATATGCAAAAGCTTGAAAAGAAACCTGAAACCTCCAGCGGAGAGCAGTACAGAGAGTGAAAACACACCAACATCGTACTGTAGCTGTCAGCCACTGCCAGTTACAAGCTAAAAAGCTAAGAAGCTAACAACATAAAGGAGGGGAACTTTCAGAGCCCTCAGAGAGGACCTGCGATATTCATCTATCCATCGCCATCTGCTTATCCAGGGCAGCAGCTTCAGCAGGGGACCCCAAACTTCCCTTTCCCGAGTCACATTAACCAGCTCTGCCAGGGGGATCCCGAGGCGTTCCCAGGCCAGGGTGGAGATATAATCTATCCACTTAGTCCTGGTTGGGGTTCTTCCTCGAGGCCTTGTCCCAGCTGGACCTGCCTGAAAAACCTCCCTTGTCCAGGGGGCATCCTTACTAGATACCCGAACCACCTCAACTGGCTCCCTTCGACGCAAAGAAGCAGCTCTACTCAGAGTTCCTCATGGATGACTGAGCTTCTCTCCCTATCTCTAAAAGGATGGTCTGGCAAAGCGAGACTATTTCAGTCATGACCCAGCCTTCATGACCATAGATGAGGGTAGGAATGAGAGAGATTCAAATAAAATAAAAATGTATAAAGTCATCCGTTCTAATTTTATCTCATCAGTAATTTGACAATCAACAATGTTTTTGAGGAAATAAAACCCTTCACGTTAAGTTGTTAAGTGTTAAATTAACTGTCGACATATCAGAATTCTGCTGCCTGCTGGGAAGAAGAGGTTATGCTTTCAGCTCTATGATTGGTGGATCATAGAGAACTCAGACTTTTATATATTATTTATATATGCGCGTTCATGAGCTTCTCTGTCGTGTCTCTTACAAGTGGCGAACTCATGAACTCGCCGTTTTCATTGTCTAAAATATTCACTAACGTTAAACACTGTGTTTTCGTTGTTCCCGATCGTTTACATGCTTAGCTAAATAAACAATAGATGTATTTAGCTAGACAACCAAGGAGATTTAATAATTATGTTGTGCTACTAGCTAGCTACCTACTAACTAGCGCTAGCTAGCTGTTAGCCTGCAGTTTCGTGAACAGAGCTCATCCATGTTACAAGCTTTACAGCATACAGCCCTCGGATGTATCATAAGAGAGAACCAAGGAGATGTAATCACTATGTTTGTAGTAACGTTATGTAGGCATATAGCTAGCTATGCATAGATCTTAATACAGCCATGCTAGCTACCCCTGATATTAGCAACTAGCTAGCTAGCCGATAGCCCGCCAGTTTGGGAAACGCTAATGACGTTACATCCACGTAGCTAACAGGCTTTACAGCAGCTACATACATACATCCCTGGGATGTATCATGACTTCATAAGATAATACCATGGACGTATTAATAGAACACATGGTGAATTACAACCATTAGCTATATCCATTATTACAGCTAGCTACATGAGCTAGGGAGAACAGTCATGTGAGCGGGCGGGCGCAGTCCCGCGGCTCTGCTCGCGTCCACTATGCGCGTTCATCATGCCAAATTTAATAATTCTGGATTCGCTTCTAGTGAATGTTAAAAATGTTAAAAACGTAATGTTTTAAACAAGGACCCTTTCAGTGTTCGGGCTGGTAAGTTGATATACCCAGAAACAAATTATCCGCTGAAATATAGATGTTTCTTTCGCCATGCAAAGTCTTTCTGGGCCATGGGGTGCAGTACCACCGTTATCCACTAAGCCCATGGTGGCTTTTAGACTCGGCGCTCTTCCTGGGGGCTTGGACCAAATAAGTAAATAAGACTGACCAAACATTCAATGCCAACTTTTGATACTCAAAAAAGTGCATCTAAAGTAAATGCATTAGAAAATGCATCAGAAAATATGAATTGTGTGTCAATTGTTGATAAATATAACTACTTATATAGATACACAAGTGGATGCCAAGCTTTAGAGTTGTGAACAGCTCTGGCAAAAATAAACCATTATCTAATAGAACATAGATAAGAAAAGAACAAAAAAAAATAATTTAAGCTGACACCTGGTTGGATATTGGAACGATGACTTACGGAGCAGGGCAGAGGTGAAGAAGCGATACTCGTCCTCTCCGTTGTCATAGTCCAAAGGCGTGCTGTATTCCTCCAGGGGGGTTCCCTCAAAGCCGTCGTCATCCCAGTAGTCATCTTCGTCTTCATCATCATCCTCACTGGCCTGGCCCGTCGCCATGCTGGACTGCTGCTGCATGTCGCTATGGTTCTCGTTCACCTCATCCTCATCGCTGGGAATCTCCTCTGCCCATACACAGAGTAATACAGCCGTTAGGATCAAAGCCTTAATAATGTATTGTATTGCGTTACTGCCATACTACTTAGACATCACATTGCACAAACTGTTTATTGACTCTATATAAGAGAAGATAAAACTTTATTGTCTGTTCACACAGAAAATGTTCTTGCATCGTCTGCTCCAACAGTCAACAGGTAACATTAAAAAACACACAAACATAAAAACAAGCATCTGGATGTTCACCCAACAATGTCTGACACACCTTCAGTCGCGTGCGCGCACACACACACACACGCACGCACACGCACAAGAATGCTGCAGTCGGCAGTGGTGAAACAAGCTACAATGTAAGTTAATAGGGCAATTGTCCAGCTTATATTTACCTTCACAAAAGTGCTCGTTTTGCCGCTGACAGACTCAGATTATTATTCTAAGTGTCTGACAACATTATAGAAAGGATCCCTTCAGAGATAGACCTTTAAAACCTCTTTGAGACCTTTCTGTTTAACCAGAAACAGCTCTGAAGTCGCTAGCGCTAAACCCACCAGACTCCATTTAAAAAAATAATAGTGTTAAATTTTAGCGTGCATATTTTCACATGTAAATCAATAAACTATGCGTTTATTTCAACCAAAACTAGAGTTGTGTATTTTATTTTACTAAAATTACTGTTTATTTACATGGAGTCTGGTACAATTTTGCGGCTGTTTTTAAGTTTAAAAAAAGGATCTTACTCTTTAACAGAAAGGTCGACCTCCTTAGAAATCCTTTCCATAATGTTGTCAGACACTTAGAATATTAATCTGAGTCTGTCAGCGACAAAACGAGCACTTTTGTGAAGGTAAATACAAGCTGGACATAAGGAAAAAAAAACATAGGAAAATAGGGTGGGTCCAGATTGAAAAAAACGGTAGTTACCCTTTAAGTAAAAGCGCTAAAACCACACTGTAAAAAATACTCTGTTACAAGTAAAAATACTGAATTGAAAATGGTACTTAAGTAAAAGTCTGTAAGTAACATCAGGAAAATGTACTCAATGCAGGGGCGATTCCAGGATCAGGTAGAAAATCTGCTTAGAAATAAATGAAATATTGGATAGTATAGAACTTCTATCTTATAATTGATGGCCTAACACAGGGGTGGTGAACCAATCATTTAAAAAAAATAAAATAATTATACTGCAGTTTTGAGGACAGATCCTGCAACCCGAGGAAAATAAGCGACCGCAGAGCAACTTACTCATTAACCCTTTCACTGCTGAATTAGATTGTTTAAAAGCCCTTTCAGTGACAAATGATCCCAGTTGTAGATGACTGAACTTTCTAAGGATGAGAGAGGAAACCAAAGAGAAAACAGTTCCCACAGACAGATATCCCAATTTTAAAACAGGCTGAACTCAAGCTAATGCCAATGTATGCATCAACTTATGTCTGTGAATCAGTGTTTGTCAGAGTTGCTACAACCCAGTACGAGCCAGACATGAAAAGGATTGTGGATAACAAAGACTGTCAGGTTTCCCACTTAGTCAATCTAGGTAAGAAAAAAACTATGAAAACTGCTATGTATTAGGACTGTCATTACATCTGGAAGTCACTGCTGCTGTTGTAGTGTGGACGTGCATGTGTTGTGTGGCTCTTTGCTATGGTGCTCTTTATGCTGAGCTGGTTGGCCACCCCTGGCTTAGTCCATATATAAAAAACTATCGGTCTGTCTACTGATTTCAAGAAAACAAAACTTGCTATATTGAGATCTACAATAACTTTTCATACTGTATACGGTCTTACTTCATTAGTACTCTTAAGGTGAATTTAAAACAAATACCTACAACACTAAAGCTTGGTTAGTTGATATTTGCTCCGTAACATTGTCCTTTCATATCCTTGACTGAGAGCAGATTTAAAACCTGAACACGTTCAACATTCGCTGGAAAAAAAGTAAGATTTCCTTTCAAGAATACACCATTCTGAACAATTTAATGCAGTGAAATCAATGCATTTTAGATACCAGGCTGCAGGAGAAACTCTTAGCTGCCACCGTAGCGATAAGTTAATTCATCAGTCTGCCCCACAAGCAGTAGACAAGGTTTGGAAATCTAATTCCTTTACGCTTGACTGAAGCAAAGTAAGAGCCTGTGGGGGAGAGAACGTAAATGTGGTGCAGTTAATTTGAGCTCAGCTCAGAGCTGAATGAAGATTTGAGTAGTGGAAGATCTGATGTTGGCAAAAAATGAAGAATCTCATTTCATTATCTTCGCTAAGCCTATTTCTTTTCTTCTCTCAAATTTCTTTCTGTCCGTAGTCATTCTACATTAGTCCCTTTGCCTCTGTCCTGCAATCCATCTTCCCAACTTTTCTTTCGTTCTTTTTTTTTTTACTTTCCTAACATCGTCCTTGTTCTGCGCGTGCCTGATCTTTTCTCACCGTTCTGGTCTTCTTCCTGTGCCCCTGCATGGGCCAGCAGGTCCGGTTTGTTGACGAGTCGGGAGGCGTAGAGGTGTTTGAGGCCCAGGAACAGGAGCAGGATGGAGGGGACAATCTGGGCGGCGACTCCCTCCAGCACTGCCGGCCGACTGGGCAGCTCCATCAGCACGCTCAGGCCGATGATGCACATCTTACGGTCATGGAGCCTAGGGGAATGAAAGAATGAATTAATGAATGAGGGCAACTGAAGCTATGGAGTCTTAAAGTGCTCATATTATGCTTTTTGGCTTTTTCCCTTTCCTTTATAGTGTTATATGTTTTTTGTGCACGTTATAGGTTTGCAAAGTGAAAAAGCCCAAAGTCCCCCCCAAAGGGACTTACCATCTCCAACAGAAAACACTGTTCACAAACTGCTCCAAACAGCTCTATTGTAGTCCAGCCTTTACTTCAGAGACAAACGTGGTCACTTTGGAACACACGTTATAATGCTCACCTAGCTGCTAGCATGGCACGCCCTCATACTCTACTTCTGACTGGCTAGTAGTCCTTACCTAGGTACTGTCAGGGCACCACCTCATACTCTGCTTCTGACTGGCTAGTAGTCCTTACCTAGGTACTGTCAGGGCACGCCCTCATACTCTGCTTCTGACTGGCTAGTAGTCCTTACCTAGGCACTGTGCATGTGCGACTTCCAACGAAGATGGAACAGAAGTGAGAGGTCTCACTCTGTAGATAAAACAGAGAGCTCAACACACAGGGTGAAAAGAGGAGTACAACAATGTGCAGTACAACATAATGTGCAGTACAACATAAATATGGTGTTTTTTGAAAATTAAACCATGTAAACCTATTCTGATATAACCTCTAAATACAATTATGAACCTGAAAATGAGCATAATATGAGCACTTTAAGTATTAAGTCTTTTTAAAGATTCCACAAAACATTGAGTGCTTGCTAACACACTTGTAATTCACCTGGAACTGAATTCATGATGGATTTTAACAACCCAAAAAAAGACACAAATCTGGCAAAAGAAGCATATTACAAAATAAACACAGCTAATTAATAAGTAAGAGTTAATGCCCAATGAGGTAGAGCTGGGCTAGTGTATATCGACGATGATTCATTTAGGGGATTGCTCCGTTGCCGCTGGAAGATCTGCCGGATGTCCCTCTATTTGGGCCGGATGTCCATCTCCTTCCTCTTCCTTTGTGTTGGCGTTCTAACCTCTGGTGGATTTGTGAGGACTATGGTTAACTGCTCCTCAGATCTCTGCAGGGTAAATCCAGACAGCTAGCTAGACTATCTGTCCAATCTGAGTTTTCTGTTGCACGACTAAAACTACTTTTGAACGTACACATGTTCCACCAAAACAAGTTCCTTCCTGAGACTATTTTGCAGCGGCACCGTTATTGCGTCCGGAACTTAGCGCCGCCCAAGACGATTGTGATTGGTTTAAAGAAATACCAATAAACCAGATGCAAGACTAGGGCTGGGACGACTAGATATCGTCTTAGATTTTGGAAATCGTCATATGGTAAGTGTTGTCTTTTCCTGGTTTTAAAGACTGCATTACAGTCAAGTGATGTAATGTTCTGAACTTACCAGACTGTTCTAGCTGTTCTTATTTGCCTTTACCCACCTAGCCATTATATCCACATTACTGATGATTATTTATCTAAAATCTCATTGTGAAAATATTTTATGAAAGCATCAATTGTCAACCCTACAATATCGTCGCAGTATCAACATTGAGGTATTTGGTCAAGAATATCCTGATATTTGATTTTCTTTCTCCAAATCGTCCAGCCCTACAACAAGGTGTCCATTATCAGGAATTAATGGACGACGGGGAGGCCAGAAGTGACGGACGCAGACTGGAGCACGTTCCAGGACTCCAGTGTAGATGTCACCAATGACACCAATAGATCCACTCAGTCTGTGGTAGATTTCATTTGTAAAACCAGTATCCAACTGCAAACTGAATGCAGCTTCCAGTTTGTCGTTTCAATTTTCGTCATTTAAGCATCAAACAAGTTGTCAGGTACACTTCTTTTCCAATACTGGTAATTCTCTTTTAAGGCTACATTTACATTGCTACGTTTTGGTTTAAAAACAAATATCTTTTGCTAACCCCTAAACCGGAGACATTAGGAAACACTTCTGACCCGTTTTGGTTTGGAATCTGCGGGGTTGTGTTGCATTCTCAACAGCCGCAAACGGAGACCTTTGGCAACACCGACACTGACGCCAATATTTCGGTTTTGGTTTTATCGGTCACGACGTCTCATTCTCTGAGACTAAAGCCACATGGCAACTACCAGCAACGGGTGGAGTATACATGCTGCCTCCTGTTTATGCCCAGTATACCAGAATGTTGATGAGATGTGCGGTTTGGACGTGTTTAAAGTTTAAACAGAGATCAGTTCTTCTACCGGAGCTAAAAACACTTGGTTGCGCGGAGATCACTTTTGGCTGAAAACTCTGCTTGAAAACCAAAACGTAGCAATGTAAATGTAGCCTAATACTTGTGATTTCTACCCTAACGAGTTCAAAACAACAGAGGCCTCCACCCTTACCCCAGGAAGAACTCTGTGTCATTCATCCACTGGTTGATGAAGTGGGCGGTGATGGGCTGAGGGTTGAGCTGGAAGTGCATGTTTTCCAGAGTGTGAATGAGCAGGGCTGGGTTGTAGTAAAGAGCAGCTATGGCCACCTGCAGGCACATGGTCCTCAGCTCACTGGACTTCACCCCCCGCATCAAACGCTCCAAAACTGCTTCCACAAAAAGAGGGATGCACTGCACGTAGGAAAAAAAACAGAGAAATTTGGCTGTGGGTACTCCTAAACTAACGTTTGGTTTTCCTTTTACCTTCACAACACCACACATACATTCAGCACTGCAACCACCACTGAGTTACAGACTACAGATTCATGTATTATGTTGTTTTTGTCTTAGTTTCCAATTAAATATTGTTTAACTGACTTCAACTCGTGTGGTTTCCCGCTTTTTTGAGTTCAGTGAGCCTGGGCTGTGACACGTCACAAACAAGGGTTTGAGAGTTCAGAATTTTTATAAAGGAGTATAAGGATTGGTCATATGTTTACAATCTTTCATTTCCCTACCAAGTTTAGAACACATGAACATTTTGAGAATAAAGGAAGAATGTTTATATTAAAAAAGACCAAGATCTGTGTTTCAGTGTGGCTTTTTTTTGCCACATATATTTGAATGCCAGTGTATTCACCTGGATAAGATAACGATAACGGATAAGATAACGAGATTCAAATAAAATAAGTTGTACTTTGAGAGCTGGTTGTGCTGTAAAATGATTCTAATTTCAAATGATAATAAATAAGGAAACCATTACTAGGAGTGAATTAACACTGACATACAGTAATTAGCTGTTTTGATTACTCAAACATATTAATTTCTCATAATTGAAAACCAAATGATTGTCCCTTCATGAGTAAGAGTTTTCTTTGTTCCATTAACCTTAGGAAAGGAATACTTACACACGCCACTGTCACACTAATCGAGTAGTGTATTTTGAAAAATGGTCAACTTTAAAAGGCATTCATAACATTTGAGTCATTGGCGCCTGGAGGACATACAACACCGGTGGACAACAGTGAGAAGTAAGACCTTGGACTTCACTGAGGAGCAGATATCCGTTTCTGCATCGAAGGGTTTGCACTGTTTTCATTTAAACATTCGCAGCTTACTGCCAAAGATCACAGAGGTATGTGAGCTGGCCAGGAAAATTAAGGCAAGCATACTATGTTTCTCAGAGACATGGTTAGATTCTCATATCACTGAATCCGAAGTTGAAATTGAAAACTTTGTTATTGTTCGCAAAGACCGGAACAGACAAGGGGACATATTTGTGAGGTCGGATATTGATTTTAATTTAAGACAGGACCTGGACAATGTCAACCTTGAAGCTGTGTGGATTGATATTTTACTTCCAAAAAGCAAACCAATATTGTTTGGTGTTGTTTATAGACCTCCAAATCAGAATGACTTCATCCAAACCTTGGAATGCGTTTGTGCAGGTTGTCATGATTTTTTAAACCAGGAAGTCATCTTAATGGCAGATAATAATATTGATGTTGATGTTAATTAGTGTTCCAACCAGAATAACTGAACATAGCCAAACTGCTATTAACCATATCATGGTATCTGACACATGTAAAATCCTACAAAGTGGTGTCATTGTGTATGGAATTAGTGACCATTTTTTAACCTACTGTACCAGGAAAGTTAAGAGCGCTCCGATTAAATGTCACAAATCTGTGAAGAGCAGAAGTTTAATAAAAGGGTATGATGTTAACAACTTTCAGGACATACTTAATATCAACTGGATGGAAATTACCAACATATGTGATGTTGATACATCATGGGATGGCTTTCAATCTATTTTCTTGGAAGTACTTGAGACCCGGATTAAACAGAGATCTCAGCCTGGGATAAATAATGATATCTTGGACACCATTTACTTGAGGAATACAATTTTAAGTGAGTTTAAAAGAACCAAACTGCTTTTTAAAGAATATAAAATACTTAGAAATAAGGTACAGCAAATGGTGGATGAGGAAAAAAAGGATTTTTTTTTATGTCTAAAATTGAGGAGCATAAAAAGGATCCCAAGAAATTGTGGGCAACTCTTAGGCCTTTGGGGTCGAAAGAGAACCCTAAGCAAAAACAAGGTAAAATAGGCCTAGATATTAATGGGTCAATATTGAATGAGAAAAAAATTCAATATGGTGTTTTTAGTGATCCACAGAGGGTGCATACGTTTTATGAAGAAAATGGAATCCAGCCAAACATTTTTTATTTCAAACAAGTAACAGAGGAGCTGGTACTACAAAAACTCAAAGGCCTGAATCCTTCCAAGGCTACCGGTTTTGACAACACCCCTCCCAGATTTCCAAGGGATGCTGCTGAATAATCGCTCTTATTAATTTATCCATTGAAAATAACCATTTTTCAAATAAATTTAAGGTGGCAAGAGCAATACCTTTATATAAAAAAGGGGCCCAAATCTGATCCTGGAAATTCCCGCCCTGTATCTATCTTGTGTTCAATATCAAAAATTGTTGAAAGGATCATTTATGAGCAAATAGACAGTTATTTAGCATAGCAGAACCTTCTATTTGACTTCCAATCAGGCTTTAGAAAAGCTCATCCCACTGATACCTGTCTGCTTTATCTTTCAGACTTTATTAGGAAAGAGGTAGAAAACAGGAACTTTTGTGGCAGGGTGTTAATAGACCTTCAAAAGGCCTTTCATACGGTTCTGTATGATATCCTTTTGAACAAACTCAAAGCTCTGGGATTTTCTCGTACATCTCTTCAGTGGGTGAGGTCATACCTGGTTGGCAGAGAACAGGTGGTAAATGTGGAAGGGACGTTGTCCTCACCACTTAAATTAACTTGTGGCGTTCCCCAGGGGAGCATTTTAGATCCTCTCTTTTTTTGGTTATATGTCAATGACATGCCGTCAGCCATAAATTGTAATTTGTTTTTATTTGCAGATGATTCAGCTATTCTAGTCTCTCATTAAGAGAAATCAGAGGTGGAAAGGTTGCTGAGTTTAGAGCTCCTTAACCTCAATGCTTGGTTAACAGACAAGCTGTCTCTCCACCTTGGCAAAACAGAGTCGATTCTTTTTGGGTCCAGAGTTAAACTGAAAACGTCTATGGGATTTAGGGTAGTTGTAGGTGATGTTGAAATTACAGCCAAGGAAGCGGTCACTTACTTGGGCTGTATACTGGACAACAAACTATCAGGGGAGTTTATGGCCCAAAAAATAATCTCAAAAAGTAAGCCAAAGGACTAAGTTCCTGGCAAGAATATCCAGCCTCTTAGATAGTAACACTTTGAAAAAACGATGCTCTTGTTCATTGCCATCTTGACTATGCCTGTACATCTTGGTACATGGGCACTACTAAAGGCCTCAAAGACAAGCTACAGATCTGTCAAAATAAACTGATCAGAGTGATACTTAAACCCCATCCTAGAACTCATCTTCTTCCTGACCATTTCTCCAGTCAAAAATATATCTGAGGTGGCTCAGAGTGGAGGAAAGATTTTCCCAACTTAAACTGTGTTTACTTTATAAGATAAGAAATAACCTGGAACCCAAGTATTTATGCAATTACTTTTCTAAAATTAGTGATACGCACAGCTATTCCACCAGGGGGAGTTCCACAGATTACAGGCCCTGCTGTTTTAAGAGCTGTATGGGAAAGTATTCTTTCCTATACTCAGCAGCTGTCTTGTGGAATGGCTTACCTTCCAACCTTAAACTGTTGAGCTCCTCCTACTTTAATTTTAAATCTTCAATAAAATAATGGTTATCAAACCCATAAACAAAATCAAAAGATCCTTGAAGTACTAGGAATATTGTACTGTCTGTGTGTCTGCTTGTCTGTCTGGGAATTTAGCCCTTGTTTTCTATTGTGTTTTTGATCTGTTTTACTTGTTGTTTTGATTATTTGATTATTAAAGCTTATAGTTAGGGAGTGAGGAGATCCAGAAATGCTTGGTACTAACCTAGCTCTGGGGAGTTTACTACCCGGAGTCCTTAGGTTTTTTCCCAGCATATTTCCTTGGATTAGGATGGCACCAAGATCTTGGTTGCAGCTGTCGCCGTGGTCCTGCTTCACTACACCCTGCTACACTCTGCGGTGCGTCCTGCTGAACCCTGCTGTGTCCTGCTACGTCCAGCTATGCTCTGCTGTGCCACGCTACATACTGTAACACCCTGCAGTGCCCCACTATGACATGAACTACTACGACTACCATTTTTTAGTCACTGTTACATTATCTTTATTGTGACTATTATTGGTCACTGTTCATCATATCCCCAACCAAGAGCCTGGGTCTGCCGAGGTTTCTTCCTAAAAGGGAGTTTTTCCTCGCCACTGTCGCACTATGCTTGCTCTTAGGGGAATTATTGGAATTACTAGAATTGTTGAGACTTTATAAATTATAGAGTGTGGTCTAGACCTACTCTATCTGTAAAGTGTCTCGGGATAACTCTTGTTATGATTTGATACTATAAATAAAATTGAATTGAAAAATTATTCGTGGACCCCTTTCCCCTTTGTCCTCAATGTTTTAGTCCATGTGGTGTTTCTCCCCTTCCATCTTAAGGACCACAATGGAAACAAGTCTTTGGGCTTTATTCTGTTTTTATCCTTTTGAACACCTCTTGTTGATTGTTGTTCAATAAAGTTTTCAATTCAATTCAATAAAGACACAGAAACGATCGCAGTGCGCGGGCTGATGCGGCCGCTCCGCACCCAGTATGAACGGACAGAATGAAAATAACTGCGCTACGTGGTGTGTTTTCACTGTTAGGCCCCTTTACCCCGTTTCCACTGACTTCCAAAAGGAGACAGTCCTGGATCAAAACATTCACTTATCATGCTGCTGCCCAGATTCGCCAAATCTGTAGAGACACAGAGTTGAAGTACTCCTCTGCCTGAGACAGGTTATGTGGTTATGTTGGACACTGACCTGAATGAGACCTGGTGCAGGAGTTCGTAAGCTGGAAATTGTACACAAAGTGTACACATATCCTATACAAGTTTGGCTGTAAAAAATAAACATATATATATAAAAATATTTGTGTCCCCCTGTCTGATAGATTCACCAGAGTACGACTGATTCCATGGAAATGAAGGTCTGTAGTGTGTGGGGCTGTTTCTGACCTGGTCGATGCCTCTGCCTCTGCACTGTAAGATGATGACCTCCAACAGTTTGGCAGCGTGACACTCTGCGTCCTCACCTGCATCGATGGTCAGCACCTACAACAGGTCAAAGGTTATAACAGTTGACCAGTCAACACTCAGCAGCAGCACTGGAAAAAACAGGATCCTTGTTCACATTTGATGGATCTGAGAACAGCAGGTGAAGACATTTATAGCCTGACCTTTTTGCACATGCTGTAGATGACCTCTAAGTGTTTAGGGTTGGACAGGAGCATGTCTGTATCCACGGTAACATAGTTGTGCAAAAGAGGCATCATATCTGTAACACAAACACAGACCTTCATTAACATTACAGACATTTGTTTTGGTTGATGTATTAAAGGGTAACTTCAATATTTCTAAACCTGGACACTATTTTCATATGTTTTTGTGTCTAAGTGACTAATATGAACAAAGATCTTTTGAAATTGGTCCAGTATAGGATCCCTACAGAGATAGACCTTTTTGTTAGAGAGTAATATCCTTTTTGTGTAACATTAAACAGCCCCGAAATCACTATCACCAACCCCACCAGACTCCATGTAAATAAACAATACTTTTGTGTGTGTTTAGAGCCAGCATATTTCCACATGTAAATGGGTGAATTAATGGAGTATTTCAACCAAACCAGAGTGGTGATTGTTGGAACAGTGGAAAGATAAACCAAGATGGCTTTTGGTAGTTTTATTTTGTTTCCGTTGTTAGAATATATTTTGTGAAAGTGTTAAGAAAAGGTTTTAGAGTTCATGGTGCTGACCTCAGTGCCTCTGTTTCCCTGGGTTATGAGAGGCCATCTAGTTTTACAGTGATTAGACATTATAAAGGAAGGGTGAGAAAGATTCTCTCTGATCGGGGGAGGGAACGAGGCAACATTGGTCAGCACTTTGCAAGCGCAGGAATTGTGACATTGTATGGAAATGACCTGGCTCTCATGAAAACTCCTTAAAGTTTGCAGGAGATTAAAACACAGGTGTTCAAAATCCAACAATAGCGGCTTGTTTCTTCTGAGCTGAGAATTGGAAGTCAAGGTCATGTTTTTATACAGTGTTACAAATTAGTTAGGAGCCGGCTGGAGCCAGAAGATCTGGACTGGATCCAAACTGATGAGAGCACCACCAGGGATGGGACAGAAATGGATAAATAGACAGTATCTTAACTTAGCAGGCACGGATGCTAGGGGAAACTCTCTTGGTCCGTTAGGAGATAGACTCTGCCTTGTATCAGATCCATGTACATGTACTTGTATTCTGCAATATCATTCACTAAACTTGTTATTAACTTTAACTGGACGAATTCTGGTCTTGATTTGATTCCTGAGTTTTATTTCTCTGATCTACTAGTAAACAAACACAAAATAGTGACCAAAGAATTGGAGTCAGATTAAGTCTGGCCTTTTTAGGGCCAGACCGGTCAAATCGGTCACATTTTAGATCAAAATCCTTCACCGTCGACCTTGAATGAAGAGTGTTTTATGATGATAAAATTACTGATTATTTACATGGAGTCTGGTGGGTTTGGGGAAAGCGATTTTGGAGACGTTTCATGTTAAACAAAAAGTTTATATTATATATTTATATATAAATAATGTCAGATAGAATAATAATAATCTGAGCATAATTTGCTTGGAGCAGGCAATGACCACTTGTGGTGACTTGGTTGCCTACTTGTAATGTGTAATATCTACTTGTGCCTCAGGAATTTAATTGCTTTGCTTGGGGCACCCGGTGACCACTTGGAGTAACTTGTGATCACATTATAATGCCTTTATTGTGAGGAGTTATGAATGCTTGTAGGTTGCAGCTTTAAAAAACAAAATTTTGTGAATTTGAAGCCAAATGCAGGTGCCTTATGTTAATCGACTCTCGCGGCTGAGATGACCATCCCAACAATCGCTGGGATAGTTTTATCAGCTGTGGGGAGGTGGTTTTTCAAACTCCATCGGAATGTTGCCAGTGTAGAAACCTACCACAGTGTGCTGGTGTTGCCTAGCAACAGTTGCTTAGCTGCAGTTGTTGTTGTTGGGTGGGTGGAGCTTTGATCTCTGACATCAGATTCTAAAAGGCTTTGATCCTTTGTGATGTAATACACATTTCTTTATCTATAGGACTCTAAAAGTAAAGTCATTCCATTTCAATTCATTAGAGCTGGAAAAAGGTTCTCATCATTCTCTCATCTTTCGAAAACGCTACAAAAGCCGTAAAAGAGTCCTTGGCACAGAAAACAGCATACTTTTTTTACGCAAAGTGCTGGTACATTAAAAGTCACAAAACAAAAACCAACAAGTTGGATTTTACAATTATCATGTCTACAACAGAAATATTACAGACAGAAGAAATGCCGGAGGTTTCAAAAGATACCGTTCGCCCACTGATCGAATCCTTTTTCAAAAGGATGACAGCAGAACAGTGGGAATCATTGAAATCCTGCACCCCCGATGATGCCACTAAAATCATGATGGCTGACCTGCTTTTGGACATCATAACAGCCTTGTCAAAAGTCTGGTTGAAGACTCTTTGGAGCGAAAATGTTTTAGCGTCTGAGGAATGTTTTGTTTCTGAGGAGCGTGTTCTGTCCAGTCTGCAAGACATACTTTATCGGAGTTTCGCAGGAGCTCTGAACGCTGAGGACCAAGTCGAGTGTGTCAGCTCACAGCGCTTGACAGGCTTAGTTGTTAAAGAGGTTGCACAAAATGTCAACTCGGCTCTCTCCACTACTATGTCCACTAGAGAGCCTGTAATTATTCAGCGCGTCACTTGCCCTCGCAGACTTAATGCTATGCTTCGTCAAGCCTTCAAAATGTTAAAAGCTTTCCCAGCAAAGGTGAAAATTGTGTGCCTTACTCAAACACGTAAGTGGACAACAAGTCAAACCAGACGTAGGCAGACAACCGGTCAGATCCCCTCCCAGGAAGAACTGACAGGACATATGGAGCCGGAAGACACTGAAGATCAGAGAAAACATGAGACAGAAGATATAGAGCCAGAAGAAACTGATGACTGCACTCACTCACCAGTCCCAAGTGTGGAAGTAGAAATTCCAGGGAACATCTCATCACAGGACAGTGTTATTGAGATTTCAACATTAACAGCTGTCGAAGAAATAATCATGGAGGAGGTGACTACGACCATCAATCCTCTTTTGGATGAAGTGCCAGACTCTAAGTATGAGCTGCTGCAAAGTGAATGCAATCGGGATATTGAAAATGTTGCAGAAGACATTTCTCGGTCAATTACCCAAATTAAGAGTTTGGGTGGGACACCATGTCAAAAGAAGCTCAAAGAGTTCATAAAAGCAATAGAGAGCAAGATCAAGATCTTTTTTGCAATGCGCTTGGCCAAAACATGGTTTCATCGTATATTGGAGGATCTGAAGACCAAATTCAACAAGGACTCCAATATTGAAAGCAAGCAGTCAATGCAAGAAGCCATAAAGAGCTTTGACGCTCTGCTTCAGACAATGGACAGTAAAAAACCACAAGTTGGAGATATGGTTAATGTGATTCCAAAGTTCAAGAATGTGTCCCTCGGTAAAAGGATGTTATTCACACAGAAACTTACCGATATCCTCTACAAGGACCTCATCCATGGGATGGCACCCGAGATGATTCCAGAACCAATAAGAAGGTCATGCAGTAGCGTGATTGTTCCTCATTCACATGCTGACATGTACGCTGACATAAAGAACAAAGTGTGGAATTTCCTGGGACTGATGGGGTGGTGGCTGAACACCCAGATCGACAGCCACAGTGAAAAGGTGTTAAACACCATATTAAAAAATCAGTCCCTGGCAACCCCACAGTTACCAGAGGTCCATGTCGTCAAGGAGCCCGTGGTAACTGCTGCAGCATCTCTCTCAGAATGTGAGGAGACACGTAGCAAACCTACACAGGTTGCAACAGCACAGGATAGCATTAGAAAAATGTACGTCAAGGTGTTCACAGAGAAGCTGGTTTCGCGAATATTAACAAAAGAAAAAGTGAGATGGACAATTGGAAACCCAGAGGCCACCATTAGCCGTCTGTTTGAAAGAACGTGGGCTGAAGTTGAGGGTGTAGATTTTGGTACCAGCTGGAAAATCTTTCAAAACCTTGACAAGGCCATTCCCCAGGACTTGTGTAAGAAGTGGGGCTGTGCAGGCGAGGTGCTGGTCTCCATGCATCTAGAGGAACCAGCACTGATACACTGTATTGCCTCCTTAGTCAAAGATCACCTGATGACACCACCAAAAAAGTTTAGCACCATCTCCAGGTTCTTCTCATCTGTGGGCAAAGCCATCTCCAACATCAGATGTAGAACCAGGTTTGGTTTTATTTAAGTGAAACGTGGTGTGTCTGCTACGTTATGGTTTTCTCCGGGCGCTCCGAGTATTTCTCCCACATTCAGTAAATGTAAAAAAACAACATTAGCAGTAAAGGGCTCCAGTCCTGCCTCACATCCATGTTACCGTCTCCTCCACCGGCCCCTGTCCTTAAAGGCACAGAGATCAATGGAGCAGGAGGCCACCTAGATGGGGGGCAGGACCCGAGCTCTCAGGGCCACCTCAGTGGTCAACAGCGTGAGCTCACAGCTAGAAGGCGAGGGTTCGGTGATCGGGCCTGAGCCTTTCTGAGTTTGTGTCTTGTCTACTGTGGCGGTATGTTTGGGTTTACCCCGGGTGCTCCGGTTTTCTCCCACATTCAGTCCATATAACATCAAATAACTAATTCAATAAAATATAAAAAGAAAATAAATACAATTGGTTTATGTCTTTTATCATTTGCTGTTTGAGCTGTAAATATTCAACTCAGAATGAAATTCTGCTGATTCTGTTAAATATATGAATTTCAAATACCATCCAATAAAAATCATGTTACATTTAAGTTTCACACACCAAATAAAATGGATGGATGGATGGATGGATGGACACCAAATAAAATAAAAAAATACTGCAGCAGACTTTATGTACCATCACTTTACATTTCCAGAAACCAACAGAGGGCATCTCCTGGACTACTGAGAGAGTCCATACGTGTTTGCACATTCATGTAAACAGACCTGTGAAGTAGTCGAAGCAGTCGTGCTGGAAGACCTCGTACAAGACGCCCAGAAGCTGCCACATCTGGGGGGAGATGGTCTGACAGGTGAGGCCGAACGCCAGCGACAAGATCTCCTCGTAGAACTCTGCAGAGGACGGGAAAGGAGAATATATTTTACATTTTTAATTATTTTTTATTTTTATTTTATTTAATTTTTCACTTTTGGAGCAAGGTGTGTGAATGGACTGCTTGACATGAAAAAGAAAGAAGAAAAAAAAAACGCTTTGAACCCTCAAAAAGAACAAAGATTTCCACTAAAGCAGAGATTTGCTGCAGGGGGGTCTAAAAATATACATTAACATGAATCCAACATATTAGTGAAGATAAATTTCTTTTCAATGTACAATGATGATAGTCTTGCTGGCCTATAGCTAAGGTAGCCATAAGGTAGCCATCCAAAAGACAGTTAAAAAATGGTGCCACATTTTAACATTAAAACATAATGTATGAATCTATTAATATGTCAATAATTATTATTTTAAAAGCATAATATTGTAGTATTGTATGATCACTTATAATCAGATGGAAATAAAAAGAATTACAAATCAACAAATCAAAGGCAGTTGTACTTTGTTCACCTTAAGTTGTATTGTTGTATTCTGACACTGAAGAGAGAAACCAGGATAAGAACAGTGTTTACTGCCCTCTACGGGTTGAAGATTTTAGTCTTTCACTGCCAGATCTGTCCCCACGCTACACTCTGTCAGCACAGGAGCAACAAACAGCTCAAAGAGGAGATACACACTGGTAGCAGTTGTGAATGAGTTGTAAAACCAGAGGAAGGTCTTAGTGTGGTTATGAAGGCTGCACTGATGTGTTCAGTCTAGGGCTGCATGATATTGAAAAAAAAAAATTACATTGCAACGCGTCACTCGCGTAGGGAAAAGTCCAACACAATTCAACTCTTGCAGCGTGTGCGTATGACGAGCACGAACCGGACAGTTTCACGGGATTGCGCCCGCTTGTCCTGAAGTGTAATTTGCTTGACATTTCTATCATTTAATTTGTTCATTATGACCCTCTCTTGCTGCTGTATCTGCCTCTGCCTGAACACAGCTTTCAGTTCTGCCAGCAGGAGATTATCAGTTAATCCATTCATTGACAAAGTGGGAAGGATGCAATCCTCTGCAAGGCAAACCGCTCCAATTACCAGGATTACACCCATACTTTACATGCCTCATCAACTCTCATTTCTTTCTTACATACACAAATTAGAGCATGCACTTTCTGTATACTGGCTATGTTACAGCAGTGTGCGTGTGTATGGGTGTAAGTGAGTGTGTTCATGTAAAAACACTGGACTGCCCGCTCACACACACCTGCCATACCTATGATGGGCTTCTGCAAGACCAGACCAATCACCTGCAAACAGATACCCTCCAGCTGCTGAGTGATCTGAGAGGCAGAATGCAAAAATATATAATATCAAACATCACAAACAATACAATACAGTGACAGCATGTTCAAGTATTTTCTGTGATGGCTGTGTGTGTCTGTGTGACCTCCTTGTGGTCCTCCATTACAGTGAGGATGGTGTCGATGGTGCTGAGGATGCCCAGGGCCATGACGGTCTTGTCCTCGCTCTCCTCGTACTCCTCACTCTGAAGGACCCTGGTGAAAATCTCCGCCTGACACACACACACACACACACACACACACACACACACACACACACACACACACACACACACACACACGATGTGCATGTTTGAAAAAACATTATTATTAACATGGATGAGTGTGTTATTATGGAACCCACACAACGTCTAGGCAAGACCCACCTTCAATAGCATTCACACGCTACTATTGGCCAGGTGTCCATGCTTACGCAAGGTAACTGAACAATTTTGTTGCCTAGAGGTTGCGTGGGATCCACAATAATGCAGATATGGTTACTGAACAGAGAGAGACATCCTGTTCCTTTCACTCGGCCACAACAAGGCAATAATGCATCTGCAAGTTTTAGTGAGCCAAATGAAGACGTTTTAAGGCTTTGCCAGACATTAAATTGTCAGAAATGCGTTAATGTGTTTTGTTCTCACCAGGTTCTGCGTCATGTCCACAGCGATGGCGGCCACCTCCTGGTTGTACTCGCAGATCATCTTCTGAATGACGTTGGTCAGGTCGTCGTTCTCCGTCTCTTTCACCACGTGCAGCAGCTCCTGCATGATGGGCCGGATGTACGGCCTGATGTACAGCTTGGCTACACACACACACAAACACAGAGCAAGCATGTGTGTAAAATCCTCCATCACAGCCATTTTATATCACATTATTACATGGCTAGGATTGGTCAATCACAGCATTCTACAGTCTGTTATTACTGTACAACAGACCGTTGCCATGGACAGAGATCTGATCATTATCTCTGACGGACTATTTTTAAATATCAGAAATCGTTTTCAAACTAAAAATGTGTGCTCACACGGAGCTCATACTGCTGATCGGCAGATCCCAAAGGGAGAGAGAGGGTGGAGGAAACAGGGAGCGCTAACAGCGCTAATGGCTACAGTGCAAACAGAGCATTAGTTAGCTCTATGTTAGCTCACTCACCGGTAAGGTTAACCTGTCACAACACGGCTCTGGGTTTTTAGTTGTCTCTCTCTTTTTCTGTTTTCAGTGTGTGTGTGTGTGTGTGTGTGTGTGTGTGTGTGTGTGTGTGTGTCTGTCTGTCTTTCGGGGTTGTAATTGGCAACAATGACCATACTTATATACAGTGTAAAAGTCATAATATTGACATATGGCCACACTTACCACACAGACATTAGATTGAAATCATTCGTCTCATCTTACTTTTGGAAAGCAAGAAAACAAGGGCTACGATGCAATGATAAAACCATTATCGATGCATCAAAGTTTTTGATTTCTATACATGATTTGTTTTTACTCACTGTGTGACTACTAGCTCATTTGAATGATTGATTCATAATTAAAATACAGTACATAGATGAATTTACTTTCATTATCTTTTAGTTTAGTTCTACACAACTTGCATTAGGGCTGTAAATGCACAGAATATATACATTTCTCCATTCAAAAAAGTGGCTCCATTCAAAAAAGCATCAAACTTCGAATAAAGTAATAAAAACTTTGAAAAAACAGACAAACTTGGAAAGAAAGACAGTAGAAAAAAGGAAAAGGCAAGAATAGGTCGGACAAAAAAGACAAAAACTTTAAAAAAAAGTGACAAACTTCAAAAAAAGCGACAAAAACTTCACAAAAAGCAACAAACTTGTAAAAACAAACGGTAGAAGGAAGGAAGACAAGAATCGGTCCATAGAAGGCGACTTCTCTGCATTGAGACATATGACACATCGTTCAAGAGAAAGAAAGGTACTTTTATCATCACATACACATACATGTAGCGAAATTCATCCTCTGCACTTTAACCCATCCCTCAAGGGAGCAGTGGGCAGCCACTTACAGCGCCCGGGGACCAACTCCAGATCTGGAGAACCTAGTCTACAGGTTTTGATGGTGGGGGGGAAGCAGAGCACCCGGAGGAAACCCACAAACTCCACACAGAAAGGAAGACGGGGATTCAAACCCAGAACCTTCTTGCTGTGAGGCCCAGTGGATAGCACTGCCCATGTGCTGCCCATCGATGCAATGTATCCCCCCCCCACCCCCACCTTTGAGTGCATATGCATTTCATGGTCATATTTGCACTTTTTGCATTCGCCATATTTCATCCATTAGTTTGCATCATCCTTTTGTTCTGTCATCTGTTTTTCTAACCGTAGTATCAGCTGACTGAAGTTAGAAAGTATTTCATTTTGGTGTGTCCTACCTTGTTCCTGGTTGCTGACCAGTGTCTGCAGAGCAATGGCGGCTTCCACCTTGACAGGCATCTCTTTGTCGTCGATCAGATCCTGTTTGACCAATTCCACGGCGTTCCTCAGCACCAGCTCGTCGTGGAAACGCAGAGGGCTGAAGCAGTGCAGCACCCAGCACGACTGCCACAATACAGAAGCACAGGTCAATACAACAGCAAGGCAAGTTTGAGCTTAGTCCATCCACAGTGTTCTTAGATCTCACAAACCACCGCTACAAGGCAGGGCTGTGAACCTTCTACTTCACTGGTCACTCACCCTGGCTCGCAGGTAACCCATAGCAGAGTTGAGCAGAGGGAAGACATAGTTTTGCAGCATCAGCTCCATCTGCTCCCTGTACATCCGCTTCTATAGGATGAGACATAATAAGTGTTGTTTTTTATGTTTTGGCATTTTAGGCTTTTATTCGATGAAAAGGACATGAAAGGGGAGAGAGAGAGGGGGACATGCAGCAAAGGGCCGAAGAACCAAACCCGCGGCCACTGCGGCGTGGACTGAGCCTCTGCATATATGGGCACTATACTCTACCAGGTGAGCTTCCCAGGCACCCATAATACATGTTTTTGATACAGCACCTTTTACAGACAAAGTCACAAAGTGCTTCACATGATACAACTGCTGAAATAAGACCCATAACAGTAAATTGAGCTGACAAAAAATACATAAAATACCAATGGAAATAAAAATTAAAAAGACTTAAAAACACAAAATTGCATGCATACACACATCCCAGCCTGGAGAAGATTAAAACACACGAGAGGCAGCAAGAGGATTAAAATAACTTTAAACCTTAAAAGGCTCTATCCGATCAGTTTGACCCGAAAATAAATGAAGTCACACACAGAGGCGTATCTGTATCTGTGGATGAGTGTACCTTCAGTAAGAGCTCGGCCAGAGCTCCGATGCAGTGCAGTGCCCCGTCCTTCCTGCGGGGGTCAGCGGAGGGGTCCATTAGTATCTGGTGGCAGAACTCCATCATCTGAGGAAGAACCTGCCAAGAAGAAAAACACAAAGGTTATACGTAGAAAACGTTGATGCGGAAATTAAAACTCATTGTCACTGTTTCAGTTGATTCACTGCTTATGCAACATACAGGGGTTTTTGGCGGCCCCAAAAGAGGTTTTAGCCAGCAAGGAAAATCACCAGCACCAAAATGATAAGTGACTGATGGGAACAACAACCTTTGAGATTGGTTCAGTATTAAGCGAGATCGCTGCAGTCGGCAGCGGAGAAACAAGCTACAATGTAAGTTAATAGGACAATTGTCCAGCTTGTATTTACCTTCACAAAAGTGCTTGTTTTGCCGCTGACAGACTCAGATTAATATTCTAAGTGTCTGATAACATTATGGAAAGGATCCCTACAGAGATAGACCTTTAAAACCTCTTTAAGACCTTTCTGTTTAACCAGAAACAGCTCTGAGGTCGCTAGCGCTAAACCCACCAGACTCCATTTAAAAAAGGAATACTTTTAGCGTGTATAGAGCCAACATATTTTCACATGTAAATCAGTAAACTATGTGTTTATTTCAACCAAAACTAGAGTTATGATTGTTGGAAAAGTGGAAAGACGACCCAAAATGGCTTTTCATAGTTTTATTTTGTTTCTATCGACTTTGAATGAAGTGTATTTTACGACGCTAAAATTACTGTTTATTTACATGGAGTCTGGTGGGTTTAGCAAATGCAATTTCGCGGCTGTTTTAAGGTTTAAAAAAAGGATCTTACTCTTTAACAGAAAGGTCGACCTCCTTAGAAATCCTACCCATAATGTTGTCAGACACTTCAGCCTGCCAGTGGCAAAACGAGCACTTTTGTGAAGGTAAATACAAGCTGGACAATTGTCCTATTAACTTACATTGTAGCTTGTTTCCGACTGCAGTGATCTCGCTTAATACTGGACCAATATCAAAGATTGTTGTTCCCATCAGTCACTTAGACACAAAAACAAAGGAAAATAGGGTCCAGGTTGAAAAAGACGATAGTTACCCTTCAAGAGCAATTTACCAAATGTTGAACAAGCAGAACAAAAAGCGCCAATCTCAGTTTTATCTCCAGAGTTAGGCTGTACCAGAGTCTCTTGAATATTAATATTATTTTTTTAACCAGTCTTGTTAATTGGGGCTTTATTTACTCTAGAATAATATACAGTTTGGTTTATCGATTTGTCAGAAATAACAGGTAAGTGCATAGATTTATTTCAAGGAAGGTAACACAGACTCATTTACTGTACGCGTAGCATGCTTACTGCCGTGCGTGGCATTAAAAGTAAAGAACAGCCCTGAGGCACAAGGTAATATCTTTGCTGTGATTTACATGTAAAATCACACACCCACCAGCAACAACAGCCATCAGACAAACTGTAGTGGAGTAAAAGTATAGTCACATAAAATTGATGTATTCATGCAAAGAGCAGGTGCCTAGAAACTGTGAAGAAGTGCCCTAGTTGAGTAAATGTACTCAGTTCCTCTTCTAAAATGCTCCTCCTTACCTCCTTCCTCTTGCGGGCAGCTTTACACAGGACGCTCTGGGCAGCGGTGGCTGGTAGGGCGTGGTCATCATAGAGGTCTGCAACAGAGACAAACACACACTCACTCATACAAAGATTGGGATCAAACAACATGGCGGAAACCCTTCC
Source organism: Sander lucioperca (assembly GCF_008315115.2). NCBI lineage: Eukaryota > Metazoa > Chordata > Actinopteri > Perciformes > Percidae > Sander > Sander lucioperca. The sequence continues at coordinate 28,755,725 of NC_050192.1, read as the reverse complement.
TCCACCACTTATTACAATCAAAGATTCTCTATTAGTGGTATGAAACGGTACACACTTCCTGTCTCCTAAATGGGCGTGGCCTCATTTGAAAGTGTAGTGAAAGTCGTGTGGATGGATGAAAAGTTATATTTGTATAATTTATCAATATTTTCCTTTGCTAACATTAGATATTTACACAGCTCAAAGACATATTTAGCATCACAGAGATTAGTTTTGTTAGGGCGTTCACCAACGTTAGCTGACGTTAGCTTCCCTGTGCTGCCAGATCTGGAGAGACTTTGGTCCTGAGACAGAAACAGGTCTCAAACTAAGTTAACTTTCTCCTGCCCCCTGAACACACCGTGAAAAAGCCTGGTCTCGGGAGACAACACAGGGGTCGTAAACGTCAAACAAGCACTAGAGGCACAGGCTGTGCACCAAAATACAACAAACCACGTTCCAGACAATCACCGACCAGATGGTTGGGGGAGGGGGTGGGGGTTAGTGTGCATGCACATAATTGGGGCAGTGAGAAGAGTTGATTGAGTAGCGCGAGTTGTATCTGAGATTAGCTACTGGAACGTGGTTTGTTGTATTTTAGTGCCTATCCTGTGCCTCTAGTGATTGTTTGACGTTTACGACCCCTGTGTTGTCTCCTGAGACCGGGCTTTTTCACGGTGTGTTCAGGGGGCAGGCATCTAGCGGATCAAGGAGAGATGACTACGATTTGAGACAAAAATGAAATTGCACTGAAACCATACAGGAACTCATAGTGCACCTTCAAAGATCACAACTACAAAGTGTGGTTCATTAACAAAAGCCCACTCACTTCCTGTGAGTTTTCCTGTGCTCTAATCATGTATTGTACATGACTGTCTAACAACTGCATGGTAATTAAAATCAACAGCATTTACAAAATGCTACCAAGACCTTTCTCCTACCAAGACATTTGCTGGCAGATATGGTGTGTTATCTGTTAGCCAACTGACAACCATCAAGTAGGCGAGATCTGGCTGAGCGAGTTTAGTGATTACCCGAGTGTTTGAGTACTCACTGAACTTCATGCGGATGTACTCATAAGGGTCTTCCTGCCAGAGCTTCTCATCCTCATCTTTGTAACACATGAGAGGGAAGATGACTTCCTGGCATATGGTCTGTAAAAGAGGATAGTTCTCATAAGCTCAGGAGGAGGAATACAGTGGCTCAAAACAACAATCAATGAGGAGGAAAGAAATGTAACACTAGTGATAGAGGAAACTTTGCATCCCTCTAAAGCCCACCTTTCAGGAACTGTGGACAGAGTGATGAAATTACGAAATGACTTGTCTGATCAGGTCTGGTTCTTTAGTACATAAAAAGAACAACTTTTAATCAACACTTTATTATACCTTTTGTTTTATTGGGATGGCATGGTGGCTCAGTGGTTGCCACTTTTGCTTGGGTTTGACTCCTATGCATATGTGCCTATGATAGACATGTGACCTGTCCAGGCTCTAACCCACAGACTGTATGACTGACTGTAATATTGGACTAAGCTCCTGGACCTGAAAAGTGAACAAAGAAGGCGGAAGGAAACGGAAAATACATGCATCCGGCGGAATTTCCAGCAGCACCGGAGCAATCCCGGAAGTGGAACACAAAGGATATAGACTAATGCCGAAGTGACTTTAAGCTGCATTCTATCTAATTTGCAGCAGGGGGCGACTCCACTGGCTCCAAAAAGAAGTTGTTTCTATAGAAGTCTATGAGAAAATGAGCCTACTTCTAACTTGATTTATTATCTCTGTAAACATTTTCATGACGAGTTTATGTTCTCAATCTCTAGTTTCAAGTCTTCTTTAATACAGCATGATGGTCCTTTTGTATTGTCCCATTTATTTCATTAAATTGAAATTAAATTGACGATAAACCAGGGGATGCTTTAGGGGCTTGGCTACATGCCGACCTGCCAATCAGGACAGAGGCTTAGCAATGCTAACCATGCTAACACTGTGGACATTAAAGCAGTTTTCATCTTAAACTTTGACCCTCTCAATGTGCATTTCAACATTTGATCGCCTAAAAATGTCTTGTTTAACGTTATGACAACCGAGCTAGCTAGCTACTGCTGCTAGTGTTAGCTGGTTACTTAAGGGAAAGATGGTAAATTTTCTGTGTACTGCCGTACATGGTGCCAGTACCCAGAGGTCGGCGTTTACCTGCCAATAAATCTCCGCTGAATAACTCGCTTCGGAAGGGTTAAAAAATAGGCAACTTTCCCTTTTTAGCGTTTAGCTTTGCTCCAGCGCCATTGCAACCATAAACACCACTGGCCTGGCCGCGTTATCCTCCCCAGCTCCACCCTCTCGTCAAAAGTCTTCACGTCTGGTTGCAAAAAACCAAGATGGCGACGCCCGTATTGCCAAATTCTTGGCTTCAAAACAGCAGTCCACATGGTCTACCCTTGTCCGTTGACAACATAATAAGTGGTTTAGAGAATAATGGATGTATTTTGTTTTCTATGAAGAAGCCATTTTCCCTTTGTGTACTCTCCAAATCCAACCTCAACCAAGTAGCTTAAAACCGGGCCTAAGCCTAAATCATTTCCATGCCTAAAAGGCAACCTTTGAAATGTTGGACTAAGTGCAATGGAGCAATGGAGATGATGAACACATGAGCAAATGCAAAACACATATTGCTGGTTTCACTCTATTACACTGCTTGGCAGAACAAAAACAGCAGCACAGGCAGGGAAGACAGCAAGCTAGTAGACACGGTGTAAACAATGCACAATTGTAATATTCTAAAAATTTGGCTTTGCAAATGTTTTGTGAACACAGTACTTAATTGACTGATCATTTCAGCAATAAAGGTTGCTTCATTGTGCAATCCTTATTTGCAAAAAATGCATTAATGAGTCCTACTTATAGAAAACAGAACTTCCACTTGCCACCAAACAGATATGACGATAAACTCAAAGAGTAACTTAAATACGACAGAAGCGGAGGTTTTAAATGCAATTTGAAGTAATACATTTGAATCACATTAAAAAGGTACCTAAAACTGTTCCATTTTAACACAACTTAATACAATAAATATATTGCAAATAGCTTAAAATTTAACTTAAAGTTGCAATCTCGAAGATCTTCGTTTAGTTTCCTTTGGCGGCACCTATGGCGATAAGCGGTAATTACAGGTGTGTTTTTGGATCTCGCTTCCCAGAGATCCAAACCGTGTTGCCTTAGTCAGTTGGCAGTTATTCTCACATTGCCAGACCTTCCTCCACGCGCTGCGGAGGAGGGTCTGGCTAGTCCACACAGCATTCCTGGATGGGAGAAAAACATGCTCTGGTTTATTGGCATTTCTTTAAACCAATCACAATCGTCTTTGGCGTGTTAAGTGCTGGACAGAGCAACGGTGCTTCTGCAAAATTGCCTCGGGAAGGAACATGTTTTGGTGGAACGTGTGCGTTCAAAAGTAGTTTTAGTCGTGCAACAGAAAACTCCGATTGGACAGATAGTCTAGTTAGCCGTCTGGATTTACCCTGCAGAGATCTGACCATATCCTCAGAAATCCACCAGAGGTTAGAACGCCAACACAAAGAAAGAGGAAGGTAACGAACATCCGGCTGAAAAGAGTGACATTCGGCAGAATTTCCGGCGGCATCAGAGCAATCCTAGAAGTGGAACGTCCTGGATATAGACTAGTTGGCAGTTGATGAGTGAGTCTGTCTGTTAGCTCCACCTACTCTCTCTGGCAAACCAACCACTGCTGTGTGACGGAAACTGTGCGCCGCCTGTGATTTTTCCCGAGAAGGACGCCCCAGACACTCAGTTCATAATACTGCTAATGCAAGGGCCTCATTCGTCGATAGATAGTGGCTTAACAGACCTTATCAAAATGAAAATCTCAGTGGTTAATACTTCAAGCTTATGCACTTCTAGTATAATTAAAATGTGATAAGTACATCTAAAAAAAAAGCACAACTTTTCTTTTTCACCTGGGGCAGGTGAAAAAGAAAAGGTTCTTCAAAAGGTTCTTGGACCTCTAGGAAAGTTCCCATGATAGAAACGCAACAAACAGTCGATAAACCCTGACCTGATGTGAGAGAACTAGAACCCTACCAAACCTGAACCCATTAGGTCTGGTCTGATCAGGTTTCGGACTAAGAATCAAAGATCTAGCCAGAACAGACTGCAGAGCTATACAGTATATCTATTTATGTGGCAGCAGCTAATGGTAAAATGCTTACCATGGAAAATCTAAAGTGAATGCGGATACTTAGATGCAAAATGTTAAGTATCCGGCTAATGTTAAAGCCATCTACACACTCACTCTGCATCAAACTCCTCCATGACTGTCCTACCTGCATATGTGGCTTCATCTGTTTCCAGGTCAGTGAGTGGGACAGGCCCTGGTTGAGGTAGTTGAGGCACTGCTGCAGGACGCGAGGAGTTACATACTGCTTCTGTCGGTGCTGGTCCAACACCTTCAGCAGGACCTGGACAGACAACACATCACACACAAAGACAGTCAAACCAAAACCATCAGAGCCTTAGCAACAAGTAAACAGGATAATCTAAACCTGGGATCAGCAACCTATGACACACAGGACAGCGTGGACATGCAAAGCCATTGTCAGTGGCACATGAGAAAGCAAATAAGTATACTACAAGACTGACATATGTCACTACTAGGGCTGCACGATATTTTGTTTGTTGTTAGTCCGACGGGGTGACAGTAGTGACTTGTTATGGGAAGTGAGGCTCTCTCGTGAGTAGAAAAGTACGGTAAGCGGCAGCTGCCGCTGACACAGTGATGCACATGCTTCTCCATGGGTAGTGAAGCTCCAGTAGTCAGTGTTTTATGTTCGATGCAAAGACAAACTAAATCACCTGATTAATGCAACGTCATCACGACATATACCGGCCATTTTTCACCGCAGAAAGCTGCTACCAGCCAGGCTAAAGCTAACATAGTTAGCCTAAAGAAACAAGGCGTCTGTCCCAACTAACGTTATAGTTCGGCGCTGCGATGCTGGAAACGTAACACTAATCTACAACAGCAGTCTGTTTCTGATATAACGTAATTTACACTGATTTAAGTGCTCTTGGATACAGTTTGTTGCTAGTGTGTGACATGCAGGCTCTGCATGCACAGCAAACCAACAATCATGATCAATTTTAATCAATTTATCAAACAACCAAAGCAGGCCCCGCTAGTCGACCACAACCTGAAATTTAGAGGAAGCAACATGCATGCATTATTAATATCATTCACTTTAGCCTGGATTGATATTATATGAATACAATGGTGTCATGTCAGTCAACCAGTGTATTTCTTTCTAATTTCCCTCTCCAAAATCACTTCAGAAGAGTAATCACAGCGCTTACTTGCTGTGGTTTTTGTAAAGCATTAAAGTTCAAAGACTGGTTCACATAAGAAAATTTCCTTTATTTTCTTTGTAGATGCACTCCCCTACAAAATCACCCCAGTAGTTGAGAATGATTTAGTATTTCTAAATGGGGCTATTTATGTCCTCCTTTTCATATCGCAATATATATCGCAGGGAGAAAAAAATATCGCAATGTAAGTTTTTTTCAATATCGTGCAGGCCTAGTCACTACTATGTTAAATATATCCTTAGTGCGGTCCCATGATTACAAATTGCTAAGCTACAACTCTATTGTTAGAAACAAGGTCAAACTTCCAATAATAATGTAACTAACTATCAGTGCATACATTGAAAATGTATTTCAAAAAAAAGGTTGCCGATCCCTGATCTAAACCAACATCCTCAAGTCTCAGTGACCCATGCTTACCTGCTGTATGCCCATTGCATATGTCTTCAGGAAAAAGTCTGCAAACTCGTAATACTCCTTTGTCACATTGCCAGGGCTTCCATATCTGTAATTCAAACCACAAGCATGTGAATGGAGGCTACCATCCCTCTGCTAACTACAAATATCTGCTTAGTCGTGGTGTAAGAGCAGCTCTGGACTCACCGTTCAAACAGTCTGGTGATGATGCGTAACGCCCACTTCTTACACTTCCACCACGCCAGCTCAGGACGGTCGTCCTCATCAACCTCCAACGTCTCCTGACACACACACACACACACACACACACACACACACACACACACACACACACACACACACACACACACACACACACACACACACACACACACACACACACACACACACACACACACACACTTTATGTTCAGTTTTTAGTAGGGCTGGGTATCGTTCAAAAAGTTTTAATACTGGTACCGATACCAATACCGTAACTTCGATACCGGAAATTACAATATTACTCATTAGTGAACAAATCTTTTTATTTATTTTTCAGCTTCTTCTACTCAAGCATAACGTAGAGTTTTTCCTGCGTGTTTCTACGACGTGTAACATTAGACAGCCAATCACAGACATTATTAGATCTTGGTAGAAGCATGCTGCATGCTGATTGGCTCACTGACGCTGATGAGATTTACTCCTTATGTACTGAAATTGGGTATTGAATGACAAGGCATTTTTTTCAATACTCGATGACATTGTGGATATCTGAAATTGAAAGCCCCATACACATGAATGGGAAAGGTGATGTCATTTGTACTAGTAAGAATGACGTTGTGGAATTCTGAAATGACAATTATAGATAGGAAGAATGTTGTTGTGGATATCTGAATTGTTCTTTTTGACTAGGAAGAGTTGAATGATGGATAACTGCAATACATATCCAGTCTAGCTATTAAATGTTCAAATGGCTTGCCATAGTAGCATATTGCTGGTGGTCTTGCAATGGGATTAACTGTACTAATAAAACCGTAGAAACAACGCGGCCATGCCGCTGTGAAAGCTCCCTGAACGTCATTTATCAGAGTCTGGTTGTTACCCCGAGCTGGCTAACCGGAGCTAACTGGAGCTAATGGTTGCTAACCGAGCCTTCAGTTCTTTGTGCCTGTATCCATTAACTGGATTTATGGACTCGAGCCCAAATAAAACCCTTAATTCTATTAAATTGTCTGTAAAAGTTTTAAACTACAACTCAGAGGTGTTTGAATGACATAATACTGCTCAGATGAGATCTAAATGAGTGCAACATGAACACATGTATAGTATAGTACAGAACAGCGTGTTTAAGATCCCCAAATCACAGATTAATACACTTCAAAAAATGAACAATGATCTAACCATCAAAATGAATAAGAATTCACTTTAGATAGCCGTAGTCTTATATGATTTAACAGGAGTTAGAAGGGAACAGTGTTGAGATTAATGATAACATAAAACACTTCTGCGAACAAGCATTTCTGACTGACCTGAACCTTGTAGCCTGGGAGAGCATTAACCTCATTCCGACAATGGAAGATGCCTGGATGTCATTCAAAACCGATTTCCTCTCTGTCCTAAATAAGCACGCCCCATTTAAAAGAGTTCAGAAACAAAAGTAGATATAGCCCCTGGTTCACCCAAGAGTTGACCGCCCTCAACCAACATAAAAATATCCTGTGGCGAACCGCATTAGCTTCAAGCAACCCCCATAATATGCAACTCTTTTAAGAAGCCAGGAACCGGTACACTCAGGCAGTTCGGGTAGCTAAGCCTCGCTATTTCAAATTGAAATTTGGCTCTTGCAGTACCAACTCAAAAAAGTTCTGGGACACTGTAAAAACTATGGAGAAGAAGAACACCTCCTCCCAGCTGCCCACTGCCTTGAAATCAGGTAATACTATCACTACCGACAAGCTTACGATCTTAGAAAACTTCAATAAGCACTTTGCTGAAGCAGGGCTCAACATTAAAAAAAAATCCCCACTGGCCCCTGGAGCCAGTAGATCAGAGTTTTCTACATTTTTACTGGCCCTGAAAGAAATATCATAGGTGTGATTGGCAAAGGACAAAAAAGCAGGAAAATACTGTATACGCCGCACCTACCATAAAGCTTCAGAAAATGGTTCTAACCCAGCTAGCCACTGCCACTGGATGTTGTGCCATTAGCAGTAAAGCTAGACCAGGGGTCATCAACTACATTTTTCCAAGGGCCAGAATTATTTTAAGCAGACACTCCGGGGGCCGGACTTTCAAATAAAGAAAATAAAATGTATTTATACCTAATACGCATATTCTTGTTTGATATTTCACTTTATTACTAAATTAATGCTATATATTTTTTTACATGTATTAGTGTAAGCAAACTCCTAAAAAACATGGAAAATCCATAATGATAACTAGATAGGCTACTTAACTAGAAAATGATTTTAGATTAGAGGGCAGTTCACTGAGGAGTGATGGTTCAAGTCTGTGATTAATTAAACGTTGTTGTGCAGTGTCCTGATTGGTGAATAATGCTTGCAGAAGGAAAGGCCTGTTGTCAGGTAAAAATGTCACTGTCAAAGAGCCTGAAGCAAAAAGTTGTGGAAAACAGCAGCTTTAATGATGAATTGACTGATAAGCAGGCTAGCACCTGTCCTGTATGCCTCATTTGAAATAAGACAATGCTGTTGCAAAAGAATACAACCAGCAACATCAAGAGTGAAGAACGCGGACATGATGATGGCGTCATTCACGTGCATATAAGTAGCCGCATGTATCTGTTTTGGTCTTATAATACATCCATAGGTTTACTGCTCCAGCGGAGAGGATGGTTCGTTAAGACAGCAGTTAAGTTTACAAGTTACAAGTTCCCAGTTATGTCATCATTTTGACTCATTTTATTGATGTAATGTAACCTGTCTGAATGTGTGCTAATGTGTTTCTTGTTTTATATTGTATATTGTTATATTCTTTTGTGTTGCATGATCTTGCATGTTATCGTTTTCCTGCCTCGGGACTACAGGTGAAAATTAGCATTTATGCTATGACCTGGCTCATTTACAGTCTGTACAGAAATGTTAGATTGTTCATTAATGTGCACTGTCCCGAATAAATAAATAAATAAATAAATAAATAAATAAATAAAAAAACAAGAGTTTGTCCAAAGTTCAAGATTCGTTGCAAACTAAGATAAACAGTTAGACTACAAACTGACATCTTTGATTTTAGCTTGTTAGCTGTGTTTGCACAGCATGGTGGACAAGAGGGGACAGTGCAGACAGAGCAGACTGAAATATTAGTTTCTACATGTTTAAGCCTGTAGAACAGGTAGGTGGGTATTGATAAGTATTGACTTTTTAATCATGGAGGTTTTATTGTAGGCTACTTACAGTAACCAGTGTAGCATTAGTTAATCTGTGCCAGTGGCAGTAAATAATCCTTGGTATTGTTTCCAGTCAGTTACATGTGCTGCGTGAAGTAACGCACACACCTCAGCTCTGCTGTGTGTGTGTGTGTGTGTGTGTGTGCGTGCGTGCGTGCGTGCGTGCGTGGGGGGGAACCATAGCAGAGGGACAGACAAGCAGCTACACATCCACACCCCCACCACGCTTCTCCTTCACCCCAATCCTGACTGCGGATGTGCTGAGGGAGTTGCAAAATCTGGACCCTTACAAATCAGCTGGGCTAGACAATCTAGACCTCTATTTCCTAAAATTATCTGCAAGTATTATTGCTTCCCCCATTACCAACCTGTTTCACCAATCTCTCGCATCTTCAGAAATTCCTGGAGATTGGAAATCTGCCGCAGTCATCCCTCTCTTCAAAAGGGGGAGACACCCTTGACCCAAACTGCTAAAGACCCATGTCTATCTTGCCCTGTCTCTCAAAAGTTTTCGAAAGCTTGGTCAATAAACAGATTACCAACCATCTCGAATCCCACTGTGTCCTTTCCGCTATGCAATCTGGCTTCCGTGCTGGTCACAGCTGTACCACCGCCACCCTCAAGGTCATAAACGACATCACGGTCCCCACTGACAAAAAGCATTACTGTGGAGCCATCTACATTGATCTGTCCAAGGCCTTTGACTCTGTTAACCATCATATTCTCATCGACAGACTCAATAACCTTGGGTTTTCCCATGACATTACTGGTTCAGTAACTACTTTTCTGACAGGGTCCAGTGTGTTAAATCTGAGGGCCTGTTGTCTGGACAAGGCTTGATTCTCGGGCCGACACTTTTCTCTCTTTACATCAATGACATGGCTCTTGCTGCCAGGCCCTCACAAATCCACCTCTACGCAGACGACACCATCCTGTACACATCCGGCCCCTCATTAGATAATGTGCTATCAAACCTCCAGGAGAGCTTCTATGCTATTCAGCACTCCTTCCGAAACCTCCAATTACTTCTAAACTCCGGCAAAACCAAGTTCATGCTTTTCAACCGATCACTGCCTACCCCTGCCCATCCGATCAGCATCACCACGCTCAATGGGCTGGAATTAGAAAATGTGACAGTATACAAATACTTAGGTGTCTGGCTAGACAGCTCCCTCACCTTGCAGCAACACATAATCCACCTTCAATCTAAAGTTAAGACCAGGATCGGTTTTCTACTCCGGAACAGGGCCTCCTTCAATCACGCTGCCAAATTCGCTTTGGTGAAAATGACAATTTTACAAATTCCATACGTTTTGTGATCAGAGCCCCTCTTAACACCCACCACTGCAGCCTCTATGCATTAGTTGGCTGGCCCTCACTACACACTCGACGCCTAACTCACTGGCACCAACTCATTTACAAGTCCGTGCTTGGCAAAGTCCCGCCATACCTAAGCTCACTGGTCACAATAGCCCTACCCACCTCCGCTCAAGTAGTTACATCTCCTTGGTCACCCCAAAAGCACACACCACCTTTGGCCGCCACTCCTTCCAGTTCTCAGCTGCAAATGACTGGAATGAACTACAAAAAACCCTGAAGCTCAAAACCCTTATCCCACTAACTACCTTTAAAGCATGTCTGACCAAGCTCCTGTCCGATCACTGCATCGCTAATTGTTCACAAGCCCCTTTGCACATTTGCATATATCTGTTTAGGCGCTTTTGCACTTCGCACCTCGCACTTGCATGCAAAACTGTATTTCTCCCCACCACTGTTGCAACACCTTATTGTCACACAATCTTTTTCTTTTTTGCACATCTACTACTCATTTCTACACCTACTTTGCTATTCAGACCACAACCTGCACTAACTATATATTGACTCTTCACTACATTTCAGAATTTAAATATTTGTCTATTTATATATATTGTGCTATGCTTGTTCAACATCACTATCTAGTCCACACTTTGCACATACTGTACATTGACTCTCTACTTCACATCTACATACATACTACATCTCTGCATTTAACATTCATATAGACTGTCTTTTCATGTATACTGTGTTATTCATGTTTCTATCTCACTACCTAGACAAATATTTGCACTAACTGTATATTGCCTTTTTACTATATTCAGCATTTTGACAGACTGTCTGTTCATGTTTACCGTGTTATTACTGATCCACATCACTAACTTGACTACATCTTGCAATAACTGTATATTGACTTCACTACTTCTCAGCATTCATATAGACTATCTATTTCTATATACGGCGTTATAACTGATCACTGGATCCACATCACTATCTTGCCCACAATTTAATTTTGCACTAACTGTATTCTGACTCTTTACTACATCTCAGCAATGTTGTAGATTGTCTATTTCATGTATATTATGTTATCACCATACCACTTTCGCATATTCATCGACTTACTTACACCTCACTTTGTGCCGGCTTGAACTGCCTACTTAATCTGTACCTTTGTAGCCTATTTTATTTTGTTTTCTTGTACTATGTTGACTGTGAAACTATATGTTGTCTTGTACACTTATGCTTTTCTTGGCCAGGTTGCCGTTGTAAATGAGAACCTGTTCTCAACGGCCTACCTTGTTAAATAAAGGTTAAATCTTTTTTTTTTTTTTTTTTTTTAAACATGTAACTTTCTGTATGGATCATAGTACAGTATTACAGGTATTTTATCTGCTGAACCATTAACATTTAGCACAAAAAAAACAGATTTAATTGACAAAGCACAACATGGCTACACTTTTTTGTCATTTGTATAAAATTTAACAAGCAATTTGTTGTAAAGCAGAAGAAATACAGAAATGAGTAGGCTAAATTTTAATATCTGTTTATTTATCACAAGTTATATCATATTATCACGATATTCAACAACGTTAGGGCATATCGCATATTTTCCTCATATCGTGCAGCCTTAATAACAACTATCTTAAAATTGTGTCAAATGCCGCATAGTGTCGCAATATTTTCATCTGTATCATCTTTTAGTCTAATTTGTTTAATATGTAAATATTTTTTTCTTTCTAAATTATCTGATAATGTTATATAGTCATTGTTTTAACCTTAGTTTGACTAGTTTATAACTGAATCCATTATTACTAAACCCAGCCATTATGCTCCGCGCCGTCACATCCTGTGCCACCCACCACCACAAGTAAATTCTCAACCTGGGGGAGACACTGAATATAACAGCCTACAAGTCCAGCTGAAATGATTAGACCATTAAACACTTGACAGAACTGTTTCCAGTTTCTAAAATGTGAGGATTGTTCTGCATTGAGTACTTTTACTGTTATTTCTTTTAATTCAAATTCAAATTTAGTACATTTTCCTGATGATACTTGTATACCTTTACTTACAGTAAGTAACATTTTCAATGCAGGACATTTACTTGTAACAGAGCATTATTACAGTATGGTATTAATACTTTTAATACCTTCTCGTTATTTTACAAAGCTGATGTATCTCGTCAAAACAGACATTTGTCTGTGGTCCGGCGGAGATGTAGGGGTGATGGTAGTGGTGGAGTGGCGTTACTTGGCACTGAATATTTTAGGTTATTCTGTTAGCTACATACATAGAAACATAGGCATATAGCCTCATCAGAGCACCTCCACACAGAACCCATACAGTACAGATATTCCTTTATTACTGGTTTGTTTAAGGGTTCAATTGTTGTATGAGGTATGAACTAATTGTGGCACATTTCATCTGATGTATTTGTGGAAGTCAGTGTAATTAATTGACAAGTCCAAGAAAATCATGCAAATCAGTGTGTGTGTGTGTGTGTGTGTGTGTGTGTGTGTGTGTGTGTGTGTGTGTGTGTGTGTGTGTGTGTGTGTGTGTGTGTGTGTGTGTGTGTGTGTGTGTGTGTGTGTGTGTGCGCGTCTCTTACAGCTGGGACGTCTCGGTCCATTATAGCTCTGAGGATTTCCATCCACTGAGTCATCACTGTGTTGTTGATCAGCTGGAGAGGCAGCGAGTACTGCAGGACAACGATAAGTTCAAAGCTGTCACCATCCTCATCATCATCACAGTCACTTCCGTAGTACATTTTCGTATACGTTATATATTTATTAATACAAGTTATCTGCAGGGTATTTCTTATGTCCCAGATGAAGGCAACAAGCTGACATGCGTCGGTCTGACAAAGTTGTTGTTTTAAAATTTCTGAATCCTGTGGTCACTGGCTTTTTAACACACAGACACAGACACACACACACACACACACACACACACACACACACACACCTGTACGAGAGCGTGGAAGATCTTGAGGATCTGTTTCTGGATGAGGACAGAGAAGATGGTGGCGTCGGGCAGCAGCTGGCTGATGAGCTGCTGAATCTTGGGCATGAAGATCTGCATGGCTGCCAGCAACGGCTCCCTCTCATCTGCCTTCCTGTACCTGAAGCACAACACATACCCATGAAGCCGGGTTAGAAATGGAATATCACAAAAACACACCCCCTCTCAACTACATACTAAGTTTGGCAATCAGGCAGAAATAAAAATACCACAGTATTTCAGGCGTAGTCATAGTTTACACCGGCTCACATGCAAAACACTCAGGAGTTGGTTTTGTGCAATCCTGCAATGGTGTTTATGCAGGTAAATGTGACCGGTCCTCCTAATTACAAGGATGTTTGTATGTGGAGTTTGAGGCTTGATGTGTACTAGGGATCAACCGATACTGGCTTTTCAAGGACGATACCGATATTGTTTATTAGTAGTTAATAAAAATGATATCCTATATTTAGAACGGATATGCATTTACAGAGAAAATGAAAATCTTTAAGTCAAAATTAAGATTTTGGAATGTTACAAACAGAAAACATAGTTAAAATGCTTTAAGCAATTATAGTCAGATAGTGTTGTGTGTGCGTGTGTGTGTGTGTGTGTGTGTGTGTGTGTGTGTGTGTGTGTGTGTGTGTGTGTGTGTGTGTGCGTGCGTGCGTGCGTGAACCATAGTAGAGGGACAGACACAGAGCTGTAGCCGAGCCAAAGTAGAACACTTTTTAATTCATCAACTTGATCGGTTATCAGGCACATAAAACGCTGATACAGATAATCTGCAAACAACATGCCCATAATTGGCCAGGGCCGATAATCGGTCTATCCCTAATTTGACTCAGGGTTTGCTTCCCGGAATTGATTCTTTTTGCTGTGTGTGGAAAATAACAGTGGGAGCCTACCAACCAGTCTGAACACTTTTTGTGGAAACATTGCAGGGATTTAAATACTGAGTTCAGAGTTATTCTCTCAGTCTTGTGTTTGTCTAGTAATAAGCCTTATGAAGTTTATCATTGAACCACCCTTATTGTAAATCTGTAGTCGTAATGTTCAGACAGTGAAGTGGAACCTGAACCGGTTACTCACTCGTATGTTTTGACCAGCTGGTAGAGAGCCAGCAGGCTGCCGTACCAGCTGCCGCTGTTCTGAGACTGCAGGTACATGCCAATCTTGTCCACTATGGCGGTCCAGCGGCCGGGGAAGTCATGCTTGATGATGGCTCGCAGACACATGGTCAGCTGGGCGCTACGGACAATACAAAAACATATAGAGTCATTTATTGTATCAGTCAGTAAGCAAGGTTATTCATTCAGTGTCTGCATACTAGGGATGGAACGGTTCAAGACAGTTTGGTCCACTAGTCACGGTACGGGGCATGCACTGTATGTATTGTTTGGTTCATTTTAAAGCTATAGTGCGTAGTTTCTGTCTCCCCCATGAGGAATTCTAAGTAATGACAACAACACTGTCGGCATGTCCACATGATACAAGCCTTCCATGATTGCACACCCCCCCCACCCCTCCTCCATCCAGTTGCTAGTAGCCAAGGAGGAAACGGAAGATTAAAAAAAAACATGATGGACTCTTCAGAAGAGGTCATTATCTTCACTCTAGTTTCTGCGCACAACATAATCTTTAGAACATAGTCATACTGAGAAATCCAGAGAGAGTTGTGTGGAGCTGATAGTCTTAATTAGCTTTGTAGCAACTCATTTGCCAATGGCTTGAATGTAACGGGCGTTTATTAATATCAAAAAGTTACGCACTAAAGCTTTAACCTCACCGATTTCAGTCAAAAAAGATTGTGCAGAAAAAAAAACTTTAAATTAAAAAAAAGGTATTGGGGCAAAAAAAAGCCCCGCAGTGAAACCGCAGTTGGCACGGACAAAGTGCAGCTGTCAGTCTCTGTCTGCTGTATGGGAGCATTTCGGATTTAGTGATAGCTGACAATGACGGAAAAAAAGTGATGGATAAAGCAGCGACTGTGTAAGAGCACTGTGCAACACGTGTTGCCTACGATAGCAGCAATACTTCCAATATGACGGTGCTTTTACGGAGGACAGACAAGGAGGAGAGAGTGGGGTAGGACAGAGCAACCCCTTCTTACACGTTTAAACAGCCTATCCATGCAGATTCAGACGGGACAATCCCATCCAGAACTAAAGCATTGGGCAGGTTAAAGCCATGCAGTCGTGGAGGACACAGGGTTTCAGCATTTGATTAAAGTAACAGTACTTGAGCCACTCACTATAATATCTGCTGACATTTGAGTAACACAGTGAATCCCTAACGGTATTTTGCTTGCAGGGGAACATGAAATAGAATGAACAGAGCAGTGTTGTTTCAAAGTGTACACTGTGTGTTTGGGTTATGTTGCACTAAATGTGTTTTTTTTTTTGGTTTGTTATTTAAATAACACCGTGGCAATTTTCCCTTTTGATCAAAACAATCTAGCCATATTCCTTTCATTGAATTTCAAATACTGCACTTTAATTTAAGTGGGAAATCTAATATTTCCATTAAGAACCGACATATTATAGGCTACTATTGTTTAAATAGGCCAGTGGCTTATGTTCATGGCCTTGGTCTATTATGTGGCCATTTTTTATATAAAAATCAATTTTTTTGATTGCACTAATTAGAAAACCTATTCTTTTAATACAGATTTGACAATGAAGACACGTTTATGTTCCTTATGTTCATAGCCTGAATTTTGTTATGGCAAATAAATGAAAAGCATGTTGATATTGGCAATGCCCCCCCCTCTGTACCAAATACGTACCACACTGAACCGAAAAACGTGACAAACCGTGATATGAACCGAACCTACTGCATATCCTTCAGGGTCCATAAAATATATAGGAAAGTTGAAAAACTTTGTCAATTGTCCTTTACATTTTAAAATATGGAGGTGTAAACAGGGACAGTAAAACAAGAGTTGCAGCAATTAGAGATGGAAACAGTTTGTGTAATCAGTATATGTACCGTATGGACTCTGGACAGCGGATGATGCCTTCCACTATGTGGTCTCTGATCTGCTGCCGGTCGTTCTCGTGGATGTTGAAGGGAAAGACCACCTCGCCCAGAGACGGCTCCCTGTCCTGCCAGTACTGACTCACCATGTTCTTCAAGTAGATGGCCGCTACACACAGGGAGTCACATACAGACATCATGTTGAACTTTATCTATCCAGTTGATCTTCAAATCACAGAGACTGGATTCAAAAGATAATTCTGGTGATATTTTATATTTCTGTTATCGTCAACATGCTCCATTGTTGTTAAAAACACATCACACACATCAAGGAGCCACACTGTTGCACTTGGGTGACATGTTACACACACACACACACACACACACACACACACACACACACTTAAATGAGGCGACAGCAAATGATGTCATCAATGCATGAAAATACATGCATGGCATGAAACACACCTCATATATTTTAAACACACTTGACTGAGTATGTTTCCATGCACACTAATATTCCACTACTATTCCGAATATGACAATATTCAAAAAAATCATATTTTGCACGGCTGCATGTAAATGGGAATATTCACTTTCATTAGCCATGTAAACAGCTTATTCTTTTTCAGAATACTCGGAATATGGAAACATACTCATTGATACCGTCAAGCAAGAAAGTACATAAAGTCTACAACCTGAGTGCTGAATTTTGTATTTTGCATTTTTTGATATTCAACTATACAGACTGATATAGCAATAAAAACTAAACTAAAGCTTTGAATCTGTGTCAGCATTACTTTTGTGTGAGCTAGACCCCTTCTATAAAATTCTTCTGGGATTTACACTGAGGTGTAATCTTGATATAATTTCCCTCGGTTTGTTGACATTCATAAAATGTATGAATGCCAGAAAACCTTCAAACTGACCACACAAGACAAGAATGAGCTTGATAAATAACTTTCCTCCTGAACAGGACCAAGGAGTGATTTCTTTGTAAACATTACTCAAAATTAATATTACATAGTGTAATTTACTTTGGCCAAAGCTATGTCAGTATTATCTTCATAACTACAGAACAATGTTTCAGACATTATACTAGGGGGGTAAATCACACGTTTTATCATGTACGGTATTATATTAATTCTTTGGACAACATACAATATTTACTGATATCTCAAAGTCTGCCATGATAAGATTTTGATCTTTCTAATTCAGGGGGCCTGCGACCAATACGAGATACATAAGCCCACTTAACACAATCAGTTACATATTAATATACATTTTAAAAAAAAAACTAACATATGATTTGACATTTTCATTGCTAGGCTCTTCAGGACATTTAACTTAAAAAACAAACTACTCTTTTTAATAAAAAGAATAAATACAAAGTGTGAATTTCAAAATAAAAGGCGCATATTTTTGTAACTACTGTTTTTTTTCAACCTTGTCCCTATGTTCCTATGTTTTTGTGTCTAAGTGACTGATGGGAACAACAATCTTTGACATTGGTCCAGTATTAAGAGAGATCGCTGCAGTCGGCAGTGGAGAAACAAGCTACAATGTAAGTTAATAGGACAATAGGACTTGTGTTTACCTTCACAAAAGTGCTTGTTTTGCCGCTGACAGACTCAGATTAATATTCTAAGTGTCTGACAACATTATAGAAAGGATCCCTTCAGAGATAGACCTTTAAAACCTCTGAGACCTTTCTGTTTAACCAGAAACAGCTCTGAGGTCGCTAGCACTAAACCCACCAGACTCCATTTAAAAAAGACAATACTTTTAGCGTGTATAGAGCCAACATATTTTCACATGTAAATCTGTAAACTATGTGTTTATTTCAATCAAAATTAGAGTTGTGATGGTTGGAAAAGTGGAAAGACGACCCAAAACGGCTTTTCATAGTTTAATTTTGCTTCTGTCGACTTTGAATGAAGTGTATTTTACGATGCTAAAATTACTGTTTATTTACATGGAGTCTGGTGGGTTTAGCAAACGTAATTTCGCAGATGTTTTTATGTTTAAAAAAAAGGATCTTACTCTTTAACAGAAAGGTCGACCTCCTTAGAAATCCTTTCCATAATGTTGTCAGACACTTAATATTAATCTGAGTTGTCAATGGAAAAACGAGCACTTTTGTGAAGGTAAATACAAGCTGGACAATTGTCCTATTAACTTACATAGTAGCTTGTTTCGCCACTGCAGACTGCAGCGATCTCGCTTAATACTGGACAAAAAAACGGTAGTTACCCTTTAAAGATGACGATATGTATCGATATTTTCACTTTGTATGGACGATATTGGATAGCTGAGGATTGGATCAATACGTCGATCCAGATTGATGTATCGTTACACCTGTACATTACACCAAAAAAAAAAAAAATGTCCGCAGTGAGCAAAGCAACAGTTGAGAGTCCTACCTGCCTGACGAACAGGGAACTCCACCTGCTCCGACACAATGATCTGAAGCAGCGTCGGAGCGAAGTTGATGATCTTGTACGACTGAAACACAGCAGACTCAGCATCAAACAACCAGCAGAGGACAGATGGACAGTTTATTAACAGTTTATTTTCCATTTGTGTGTGCATGATGTGACAAAAATACAAATTTCCATCGATTACCTCGTGTGCACAACATAGTAACCTGTGTTAAGGACCTAAAGAGAAAACATCAGTCACACTGCTTTTTTTTTTTTTTATAATAAATGTATAATTTGCATTCATGTAAATGTCAAATCAGAGAATCTGCTGTCTAGACACCAGAATTAGCACAATTATATAATTTTTTTCAATATACATCTTTCTCCACTAAGGTAATGTCTTTCCCACTGAGAGCACTTTCAGACAAAGAGATAATAATTGCACCTGTGGTATTTTTATGAACGCAACAACAATGAATTGATTATAAAAAATAGTTGCCAACAGATTTTTATCCTCGATTAGTTGGGTCTCAGAGTCAGATCTCATTTCAGCTAATTAGCGTTAGCTAAATCTGCCAGATTTGTGTCCCTTCTGATTAATTCAAAAGCAAACACAGACATAAATACATTCCCTCTCCGTTACATGATGGATCACTGTTGCGGTCCATTATTTAACCAGTACATTTTTTAGCGTTAGCTGACATGAGGTCAGAGAGATACTTGAGTATAACGTAACTTAACGTTATGGAGTTTTTGGAATATTTCACACCATTAACGTTACTCAGGGAGTTCTTTATTTCTTCACAACAGAAACTTCCGCAATATCTGATCAAATATGTATGAATAATGCCTGTCATTATTATGAATTGAACCCCTTCAGGGTAGTCTCGCTGTGCCAGACCCTCCTCCACAGCGCTGTGGAGGAGGGTCTGGCTAGTCCACACAGCATTCCTGGATGGGAGAACAACGGGCTCTGGTTTATTGGCATTTCTTTAAAGGAATACGCCACCGTTTGTTGAAAGGGTTATTCACCGTCTCCTCTATATTTATATAGGTGAGCAAACGCATTTTTGTCTCAGAGAATGCATTGTCTTACCTATATAAATATAGAGGAGACAGTGAATAACCCTATTTCAACAAACGGTGGCGTATTCCTTTGACCGGAGCTATCCCGCAAGTGGAACTTCCTGGATATAGACTACCTTCAGGGTGATGCAGGGCCCCCTCCCTACGTGTTCATGTCTCACTGGCTATGCCAGGCAGACACACAGCATGGTGCTCAGAGCAGCACAGTCCACGGGCCATGGCTCTTCTGCCAACAGCACGGGGTCTTTGTCCCTCTACTCAGCCAACACAACCACTAAGCTTAATGCAACTGATACGCGATGACGTCACTCGCAGATATGCAAATGAGTGTGTCACGTCACCTAACGACTTTTGGAGCTAGTGCTAGCTACTTTAATTGGAAAAGAGTTGGCAACACTGCGCTGTGGACTTGTGTCGGTCGCACAAGCGGTTCCAGGAAAGTGTCGGCATGTGTCCACGACATGCACGGAACATCGTGGCTGTGCGACCGGTACAACTCTGCAGCTGTCCATGGACAGTATGTCCGAGCCTCCCGGACAGGTGAAGTGGGACTTTGTCACCTGCTTCTCGGTTAACAGTTAGCAGTTAATGCACGAGAGTTGGCTATCAGTCGGCTATCGGTCAGAAAACAAACAAAAAAATCTAAATTGGCCTCCCTAGTTGTCGATGTTGGTATTGGCACTGGTAAAAGAGGAACTTAAAACATTTTTTCCAAAGTAAAACTATTAATACTGGGCTAAAACTATTGATACCACACAGTAAAAGTCATTCAAATGTTTACTTCAAGTGAAAGAGAGGCATTTTATCAGCACAATGTACTTATTAACGTCTGTTCAAACTTTCAACTCCAATATAATGAATAATAATTGCATCATATTTTAATTGTGATATTTTGTGAATAAAATCTGAATCTGCAATGTAACCACTAACGTTTCTCTGTCAGGTAAATGTAGTAGAAGAAGAAAGAGGTTGCCATTTAAAAGTGTGGAGACCAAGAGAGGAACGTGTCTGTACACACTGCCACCAGGACATCCAAACAGAATTGCATTTCTTATGTACTTGTCCCAAATATGAAGACTTAAGAATCAAATATTTTCAATAATTAAAAAAACACATACCAGGCTTCACTACCTACAGAGGACAAAAAGCTTCCTTTTTTATTAGGGGAAGATAAAAGCATGGCATGGCTAGCAGCTAAATCTGTCTTCTCCTGCCACAATATAAGGCTAAATAAGTGGAGAATTATATTATAATTATTATTATTATTTTGTGTTTTTTTCTCTTTTTTTGTAAATATTGTTTCAACATACCCTTTGAGGAGCATTCACAGAATGTGTTAATTATCTGCAATGATGTCATAATTATCCTGTTTACTTGTATTATTATATCAGATGTATTTACTCCTTGTTGTTGTTTATATGTATGTTTGTTCTTATGCTTTCGCAACCCAGATGTATTGGTTTTGTCATGGCAATAAAGCAAACTGAAATTGAAAATTGTAGCAGTATAATGTTTTCCTCTGAAGTAGAAGTACACAGTCAGTAGTATACAGTTGGGTTGCTTTGGGGTCCTTCTGTAAGTTATTTCTGAGTACAATGGAGAAAGCAGCAAGCAGCAATACCACAGGCCAAGCAATCTGGCTGCAGTAGGTCAACCTAATCTCTAACCTCTTATTTGAAAGGGAGATGGCATTACATTTGGATTGTTTACAGATGTCAAACTTACAGAACCATATTGCTGCCATGCCAGAAAAACAAATCAATTAGGTATTTAATCCCAATCGCGATGTCACTCTGTGCGATTACATAAGCGCAATAATTGTGCGATTAGGCTAAGGAAACAAAAAGATGTGCGTGACACTCTAGTCTCTGTGTGCACTGCAGTCGCCACGTTGTAACACCCTTCACTCTACCAACAGTATTAACAACAGATGTCAATGTCAATTTTATTACACGTAAACCCAAAGCGCTTTACATTTAGAACAAAGCATGAGAAATAGAAATAAGAATACACAACAAGACCACACACACACACACACACACACACACACTAAACAAATGCCTGAGAAAATAAGGTTTTGAATGTGGACACAGTAGTGATGGCCCTCAGATCATCAGGCAGCTTGTTCCAGAGACCACAGTAACTGAAGGCCCCCTCACCTGACTTGGATCTAATTCTTTGTACAGCTACAGTAGAAGGCCTCTGCCTGATGACCTGAGAGGCCTGATGGGGTTGTGATCAGTGAGCAAGTCAGACATATACTGAGGCGATAAACCATTCAGTTGCTTTACAGACTATAAGCAGGATTTTGAAAGTGATTCTGTATTGTACCGGGAGCCAATGAAGTGATTTGAGTACCTGAGTAATGTGTTCAAAAGTAAATGTAGGCTACAGCAGATGGCGACTACATCATCTGTTCCAGCAAAACAGAGCAAAAGCAGAAAATGCTGAAAATCCATATTACTTCTTTACAAATGAAATAAATGTCAGACTGACTGACTTCTGATATGCATTCTTTTTAGAAAAACAATTAGTTTTTAGAAATGTCTCATGATATATTGTCTCTAGAAGTGTATTATTCAACTTTAGTTTTTGTTAAAGAAATGAAAATCGCAATAGAAATCAAATCGGCACCCATGTATCATGAAAGAATCGAATCAAAGCATAGATAGATAGATAGATAGACAGATAGATAGATAGATATTGTCTGGATACATAATTCAGCAGCAGGGCTCTATTAAAGTGTTTGTGTGAACTCCAGTGTTGACGTGAGAAAGTTTGGATAGCCACCATAGCTCCTGATGGTTGGTGATGGCTGTCAGATCTGACTCCTATTGTTCGTCGACAACAGTCGTGTGTGTAGGGAGAACTACAGTCTGTGGTGGGGAACAGTTATTCCAGGCCTGATATAACCCCCCTTAATGCAGGGTTAAAGAATCACCAGGCCAAAGCCGAGCTCAATCACCAAAACACGGCCTTCCATCCTCCAAACACTGGCATCATTTCCTTGCCACAACGGTCCGCTCTCTAATGCAATGTCCCTCTGAAAAAACAAAACAAAAACCAACCGACTACTTTAGCTCACCCACCTGATTGAGTTCATTCTCCGCCGCTATCCTCAAATTGGGGTCGATAGTCCCTTTCAGAGCCTGGATTATGCGGTTAGGATCCATATGTGTTCAATTCCACGGTTCCTTCTGTGTTGTTAGTATCACATACATGTAGTTAGCTTACCTTTCTGCCTTATATTTAAGCTAACGTTAAGCGTTCACTGTGGCCAAAACAGGGTCAAACCTCCGAGTTACATATACAAGTCCCGGTCACTATACATTCAAAATAAATGGCTCATCAGCGGAAGACTCCAAATGTCTTTTAAACAGCGGTGGTGCGTTTATTCTGAAGGCAGAATTGCTTTTCTTTCTGTAAAACTCTGGCTAGCTTGACAGAGAACGATGGCCCTGCCCCGTTTTACCGGCAACAACCCGTGGACGTAAAGCAAAGTAAACAGACAATTTACGGGCTTCCTCCTCTTCTCTGTCAGCGGTACGTTGGGACTGTTGCTGCCACCCTGAGTGCTGGCGCTGTTGTTGCCAGAAACTAGCAAGGAATACGTTGTTTTTGTTTTGTTTTTTTTTTGTTTTTTTTTGGGGGGGGGGGGCCCCCCCCGGGCGTATAACGACTAACGCCTTTGTCCATGTGCCCAATGGTTGGCGTAGAGGGTGGGAGAGGGTTGTTCTTGTTCAATTGTGTTTGTCTGTTCTGTATGTTTTAAAAATATAAAACCAATAAAAAATTGATCTTAAAAAAAATAAAAACAACTTAATCAGTCTATATCTGAATCTAAATGTATTTCATCCATATATAAGTTTTTAAGTTACGTTTCTAAGCATGACAGAGTGTTGGAGAAGACTTCGGTTACACAGAGCAGTTGACGAGTTTTGGTGTTAGCTTCACACGCTAACGGCGAAGCTAACAGCTAACGACGGAGCTAACAGCTAATAGCAGAGCTAACAGCTAATAGCAGAGCAAAGCAAAGGGCCTGGAGGCATAGACAGTATACAATAGTTATATACAGCCTATGCGTATAACGTGCATTGCCGCCACCTTCAGTTTTGGAGTGTGTTTCAGGGATTATATCATATCCGCTAATCTTGTTTCTATGAGAAAATTATGAATACAAAAAGATGCACTGGTTGCTCCAGTTGGCACGTTTTCAGTAAAAAAGTATGACTCCAGCCTTTTTTTAGATCTTCTTGCATCCTTGCCTTAGATTGATGAGCTATGGCGTTATATTTGTGCCCCATTCCTGATCGAGCAATTGTATATTTTGAGCACAGAGAAATATATTTTGCAAGCACAAACATTACAGTTTGATGATAAATTATAGACTAAACAAGCAAAATATAATTCCGTCTGAGCAAAAAAAAAATGTATTCCGTGCTCAATAATTTTATTTGCATGTTTGCTAGGCTACTATCCATATTAAAGGGTAACTACTGTTTTTTCAACCTGGAAGCAAGAATGCTGCAGTCGGCAGCGGCAAAACAAGCTACAATGTAAGTTAATAGGGCAATTGTCCAGCTTGTATTTACCTTCACAAAAGTGCTCGTTTTGCCACTGACAGGCTCAGATTAATATTCTAAGTGTCTGACATTATGGAAAGGATCCCTTCAGAGATAGACCTTTAAAACCTCTTTAAGACCTTTCTGTTTAACCAGAAACAGCTCTGAAGTCGCGAGCACTAAACCCACCAGACTCCATTTAAAAAAGCAATACTTTTAGCGTGTAGAGAGCCAACATATAAACATGTAAATCGATAAACTATGTGTTTATTTCAACCAAAACTAGAGTTGTGATAGTTGTAAAAGTGGAAACACGACCCAAAATGGCTTTTTTTATATATAGATATTTTATTTCTGTCGATGTAGAATGAAGTGTATTTTATGATGCTAAAATTACTGTTTATTTACATGGAGTATGATGGGTTTAGCGAACGCAATTTTGCGACTGTTTTGCTGCAGCGATCTTGGAATCGGAATTTCATTTTATTCAACATCAAATAATAAATACATAAATTAAAAATATGCTTATGAACCAGGGACAAGGACTACAGATTAGCCAACGGCTAGAAGTCCCACATACTTTTCATCGGTTGCACTTTAGATGTAACATATGTATTGTCCCAGAAATAAACTAATAAAATAAAATAAAAAAAATACACCCTGAAATAAATAAAAGAGGCAATAAATAAATAAATCAATGTAAATATACATACATAAACTGGATAATATAGTCCAATAAATAAATAGATTTTTTATTTTAAAAAGCCTGTTTTTCAAATTATTTATTTATTTCAGGGGACTTTAATTTCATAAGTAGCCTACACATTTATTTATTTCAGGGGACTTTTATTTTATTAGTCCTCACGTAGTCGAATCACGAGCGCTGTGTTTGAGCTATGTTATTGGTTACTGGTTGCATGGCATTCGTGGTTCGACTGCTCATGACTGTTTTCCAAGATGGCGGCCGAATGTAAACATGAACGCTACATATATTTATCTATCTTTATAATCTATCTTTTTAATAAACTGTCTATACACTTACAAAGTTATCAATGCTTCGGTTTGCATGTAGGGATCCTCATTATGCTACCGTTTAAGTGTGGTGCTATTTTGAGCCTTGTTAGTGGTATAAAATAGTGATTTACCAAGTGCCCTGAAAGCTAGCATTAGCAGCTAACCACCTGTTTTACGGTAGCTTGTTAAAAGCTAGAGACGCATTTGATTAGCATGAAAACAGATCCCAGAGAACGTTCGACTCGGTACACGTGTTATTAACACTTTCATTTTACGCCGGTATTGTCCTTTAAAGTAGCTAGCACTAGCTCCAAAAGCCGGTAAAAGCCATCAGATGACATCATACACTCATTTTCATATTGGTCACATCATCATTTGCATTAAAGCTTGGCGGCTGGGTCAGGTGATTGCTTGATGCCCCCGGTGCTAGAGGAGAGAGAGAGAGAGAGAGAGAGAGAGAGAGAGAGAGAGAGACCCCGTGCTGTAGAGCTCAACAGTGTGGTTCCGGAAGTGAAAATCCCATTAATTTTCTCTATAAGGATTTAGATTATCAGCCATAATGTCTAAACCATCCGAGGTAGACTGACCACGAGCTCCGAGGTTTCGCTGGATTTCACTCATTTAGGGCAGATATCCAGTTAACTGCTCCTCAGATCTCTGCAGGGTAAATCCAGACAGCTAGCTAGACTATCTGTCCAATCTGAGATTTCTGTTGCACGACTAAAACTACTTTTGAAGGTACACATGTTCCACCAAAACAAGTTCCTTCATGAGACTATTTTGCAGAGACACCGTTGCTCCGTCCAGTTCTTAGCACCCCCAAGACGATTGTGATTGGTTGAACCCTTGTGTTGTCCTTCGTGTCACAGGGACTTGTTTAGTTTATGTAATGTCCTACTACCCTGGCATTGTGCTTCGGGTCCCCGGGACCCTTTTCGTGTGTGTGTGTGTGTGTGTGTGTGTGTGTGTGTGTGCGTGTGTGTGTGTGTGTAACATCATCTCACATCTCACACAGCAGACACATGCCAAAGGGTTTTTATTCAAAAGATTTTCAACAGTGTTGTTCATGTTACTTTGTTACACCTGTTCACATCTCAATAGTGTTCATCTGCTCGTTGTTGTGCAGAGCAAAGCCCAAGCCCAAACCGGCGCCGTCCGAGCCAAGAGGCTACAGTCCGCGCACACATTCCGTGCAGTAGAGCTGCGTGCATCTCCCGCAGATGTATCTCTTGCAGGCCCCGCACACGGTGTATGTCTTGCGGTCCTTTGTCTTTGGACAGAGCTGACACCTCTTCCTCCTGCTGGCCACTCTGGGCGCGGTCGGTTCCGCATCGTTGTCAACCTCTCTGTGCTCGCGAGCGGCCGCGGCCCTGCTCGGGAGACGCGAGCGTGTCTTGATGAGCGGAGTCACGAGCGCCCTGCCCAGCTGTTCCAGGAACACGCGCCTCCTGTAGAGCTTGCCGCGCATCCATTGGGGCCTGAGCTCTCGCCAGAGCACAAAGGCGTTGTAGGCGGACACGTCAAGGATGTTGTGGAACACGGCGAGGGGCCGGGCCAGCTCGTAGGAGGTGAAAAAGTTGTCGCACGTCACGTTGCGCGGACCCTGCAGGCCCTTGGTCACGTCCAGCACCACCCGCGCGCCCAGATTCCTCTCGGGCTCGCCGCTCGCCGACTTGCCCGTGTACATCTGCATGTTCCATGCATAGCTGGACGCGGCGTCGCAGGCCACCCAGGACTTGAGTCCGTACCTGGCGGGCTTGCTGGGCATGTACTGACGGAAGGATCATCGACCTTGGGTGGACGACGAGAATGGGAAAAGAGTGAAGATGACACAAAAATGACAAAAACACACACACACGCACACACGCACACACACACACACACACACACACACACACACACACACACACACACACACACACACACACACACACACACACACACAGCGAAAGGGAACCAGCTGCTCGTCCACAGTCACGTCGTGGCCCGGGTTGTAGAGGCGAGGCAGCCGCTGCGCCCAGGAGTCCCACACGTCTCGTATGGCGGCGAGTTTGTCCGTGGCTCGTCTGGCGGCTCTCGTCTCGCGGTCGTCGAATCGCAGCAGTCGCGAGAACGCGTGGAACCGCTTGAGCAGCATCGTGGCGCGGAAAATGGCCCTGCTGCTCTCCTTGTGCCACAGGCTCTCCAGGGCCTCGTTTCGGGACCTGTACATGCCGGCGAGGAGCAGCAGCCCGAGGTAGCCGTGCTGGTCCGTGGCGTCCATCGGTTTCCAGGAATTGCCGCACTTCCTTAGGCCCTCGATGTTCGTGGCGGTCACAAAGATCTCTTCTATGTGCCGCGTGACAAACAGCTCGAACGCGGAGAGTATATCGCGAACGCGGAGAGTATATCGCGGACGCGGAGAGTATATCGCGGACGCGTGTAGCCGCGTACTCTGTGGGTCCTGGGCTCTGCGGAGCGGTGGCGCGTCTGGCCGGGTCTTGTTGTTGCTGTTCGTCTTGGTCGTGTTGGTCGTGTTGTTCGTCTTCGTCTCGGTCACGTTGGTCTCATTCGTCGTCGTCGTCGTCCAGTTGTTGTTCCTCGTCCTCTTTGTATTCGGCACGACGGCGGCGAGGTCCAGGGCGACGAGAGAAAATTTTCAGTTGGGGGCCACTGTGCTCCTAGTGAAAAAAGTTAGTCTGGAGCCCTGCATGCAGGGGTGTATACATATGCAGTGTTATTCATTGTTTATATGTCTGTATGTCTCTCCAGTCTAAAGACGAGCAGAGTTCCATGGAGGAGAAATACCGCAATGAGCTCAACGCTCATATCAAGTTGTCTTCCCTCTACAAGGTAAGAATCACTGCAAGGCGCCTGGGATAAATAGATTCTCTAAATAAAAAGGCATTAGCTCTACATTGTCCTGCCAGGCTATTCCCTGTGTATAGTCAGTAAGTGATGTCTTTGTTCTCCCTGTAGGGGTCAGTGACAGACATGGAGACAAAGAATCAAGAACTGAGCAGAGCATTGGAAGAGCTCAGCAAGCTGGTTAAAGAAACTGGGGAAGGTATTGCAACAGTTTTTGAGTTGTCTTCCAGAAAAGTCTTGCACACATGCAAATTGTATGCTCGGGTAAATCCATGTGATAAATTGAATCACTGTTTTGTCCTGGGTACTCTTGTCAGCTTGACACAGAATTTCTAAATGGCCGTTGTTCACACTAATCATCTGTGGAACTATTAGCCTGACAAAATGTGTCCCATCCTTACCATTGTTAGCGATTTGGCTTACTGATAATTGTAATATTAAACATTGTAGGTAAGGAAACACCAGACTCTGAATCAGGAAACCACTTAGGGCCTTGTTTTTGTGTGTGTGTGAAGTGTTAATTTCCATCTAATAAGTGTTAATGTTGCCCTGACCTGTGTGACTGATGTCACTGTCTGTCTTTGCAGCCAATAAGGCTCTAGAAAAGAAGGTGTCGGAGGGAGAACTGAAGAAGCGGCTTGAAGCAGAGCTTGGAGAGAAGGTCAATAAAATGGAGAAAGAGCTCGAAAATGCCAAACACTGCTGTAAGAACACATTTTGTTATTTTTAGGGCTGTCAGCATTAACGCATTAATCGCGATGCGTGTAAAGTTTGACTGTATTTCACTGTAGAGGATTCAACAGCGGGATGTAACAATCTGCAGCTGCTGTTGTCGGAAAAACACAGACGGTGCGTTCAATGAAACTGGTAATTTACAGCCTTGTGGTGCATTCAAAGTTGTTGTTAAATGCCCTTTTTCCATCTGGTGGTTGTTTTTGTCATTCAACAGCTATTTACTAGTGAAATAAGTTATTGTTATAGTGATTACATTATTATTAAACATTTAGTTTTGACGATATGGCCTTAGCAATAAACAAGCCATTCTTTAATGTTGCCAACTTTTTAGTACCTTTCTTTTTTTTAACTTTCTTAAAAAGTATCAGTTCAGGCACTGTTGAGGCACCGGTACCGTTTTAAATGTACCACTTTAGCACCGGTATCCAAACCAAACAATACCCAACCCTAATATTGACTCTAGATTCAAATGTGTGACTAGATTAAATATATAATAAACAAATACAAATCTTAAAATCAAGTTCGTAAAGTCATTTTCTTTGCATTCATTTGATTCCCAATCAAGATACACTGGTAAGAATTGCTTTCCACTGTTAATATGTACTTAAAAACAGTTCTGAAATTGCAAAATAATAGAATTAATTAATTAATCATGTGATAAAACATGCGATTAATCGTGATTAACTATAGAAATTCAACGATTAATCGCGATTAAGAAAATGTAATCGTTTGAAAGCCCTAGTTATTTTATAATCAATATATAATATAATCAATTTAATACTGACAGACGACTGCGCAGACCGACAGCAGCCGGAGCTCCGGCAGATGGAGAGCTCTGCGTCCAACAGCAGCAGTTTCTCATTGCGCTGCTGGTCCCCAGAGCAACATGGTCACCTGGAGAGTCCGGTACAGTCTGACTCTGCAAACGCTGGCAGCTGAAAATCAGACGTTTTGGCGCTCGTGATATTCCTCTGGCGCTGGCTAAAACCTCTTTAAGGGGCGCCAAAACTTTCTCTATGCAGTATAACCCCTGAATAAATACCGGTAATAACTTCATAATACTAACCATCAAACTCTGGATCGACTCTAGCTGTCTTCTCTGCGGGGAAAAAGATCAATGTCAGTCGATGTCTTCTTCTGTGTGTTAATTAGTGGATCACAAACCAAGTTTAAGGCTCATACCGCCACCTACATAATCAATGGCATTAATTAATCGTGGCAGTCAACATTGATTGTGTGGCGGTCCGCCACAAATATATTAATGTACGGGAAACACTGATAACTGACTCCACTAGTGGCAGATGCTTTTGCCCAAAGCAACATACAAATAATGTAAAGATCCAAGCCCCAGTAGATATACTGGGGCAGTTCCAAATTCCACCTAACTCAAGTGCCAGAAGAGTGTAGGTACATGAAGTAAGTATTAAGTGCATTTGAAAATACACTTAATTTCATCGATTTTTAATGGGATAGACAGTGCAAGAGCATGGTAGGCAAGTTGATACACTCATCATCACTTATTTTCTTAACAATCAAGTATCAAAAACTGAGGAGGATACGCTGTTGGATGCTGTCCTCCTCTCCTACTCTTTCTTCTATGCCTAACATCTATCTCTCTCTCTCTCTCTCCCTGACCCTGTCTTTCACTGGTTGAAGCCTGAAAATATTGTAAACAAATTAATAACATAACTAATTCCACTGGTCGGACTGTTGAGCTCTGTTTCAGACCGATACCTCCGGTTCAGGCTGGTCCTCATCCTCAACACGGGCCTTTTTCAGTCGCCGAAAATACTTTTCAATACTCATCTGGATTGAAGCAGCAAACATTCAGTGTAAGAGTAAAAAATTACATAACATTATTTATAATACGTTTATTTGATTCACAGCTGCTACATATAGTGTTTTGACCTCGACAATCCAACTGCATTTTACCGCAAACTTGCGACTAGTTAACTTTCTAAAGCAGGCGCAATCGCTTGTTTGCTAAGAGTCGGGTCAGTGATTGTGAATGTGTGATTGTGTAAAGGTGTTCACGAGATAGATGCCATCGTAGAGACATCCATAGGTTCAGACAGCAGGCCCTCAGATTTAACGTGCTGGATCCTATCAGAAAAATAGTTACTGAACCACGCGAGGCAGTTATGAGAGAACCCAAGGTAGTTGAGTCTGTCGATGAGCATACAATGGTTAACAGAGTCAAAGGCCTTGGACAGATCAATGTAGACGGCTGCACAGTAATGCTTTTTGTCAATGGCGACGGTGATGTCATTTACAACCTTGAGGGTAGCTGTGGTACAGCCATGACCGGCACGGAAGCCAGATTGTGTAGCAGAAAGGATACGGTGGAATTAGAGGTGGTTGGTAATCTCTTTGACCAAGGTTTCGAAGACTTTCGAAGACAATACATGTTGGATTTGAGGGAAATTTGTAAAAAAAATAAATAAAAAACAATGCTGGTGTCAACTGCTGTATTGAAAAAAAAAAAAATTGAACACACTGACAGGTTGTTGTAGTCTCTGTGGCGCCAGCTTTGGTGTAGTTGGTTAGCACGTTTGGCTGTTAACTAAAAGGATGGTGGTTTGAGCCCACCCAAGGATGAGTTGTTTTGCACCTTCAATAGAGCTCAACAGTGACCGCCCACTTTTTTTCGGCTCTGTCTCCGGAAGTGTTTTTCCCCATTCAATTTTTTTAATTCACGTTTCGAAAATTGCTGATATATAGAGTTTTAAGTCTGGAACCGAGCCAACCAGCTACGAGATGAATAGTGAGCATAACACATTTGATTCGGCGCAAAAAAACATTTTGAAAACGGCAAAAAAGGCAAAGGTACAAGACCGTGTACAGAAACTATCATAGACTTCAATGGTAGAAGCTTGCTCTAGCCGTTCGCGGTTTCGCGGGTAAGGTAAACGTTTCTATGGTAACAGCGAGTTTGACCAATCAGAGACGTTGCTGTTACGCTTAGGGTTGTGGGTAGTGTAGTCTTTCTCCATTAAATCGCAGATAAAAGATGTTTTTCTTAAAACAAGGTTGATTTCATACAGACTTCTAGCTTCTACAGGAGCAGAAACCTTCGTTTCACAACCACATAGCTCGGCATCAGTCTACCTCAGATGGTTTAGACATTATGACTAGAGATGCACCAATAGACCGGCCGGTGACCGGAATTGGCCGGTTTTCACGTGCTCGGCCATGACCGGTGACCGGTCAGTCTTACATATGCCGATTTCATGCCGGTCAATGCTACAATTAACTGACAACATAAGTTATACCAGTTACAGTTCTCAAGGACACACGCACACACGGACGCGACAGCACAGTCACTTTTTCCTTTCTCTCAACTTTTCCGCCGTGTGTCGCGCGTACCCGCTCGCGGTGTGAAGCGCGTATCTGTGCTATTCTCGCACATGTAGGGAACCTCGTAAATTAACCTGCAACATGTCAGCTGTTTGGGAATTCTTCAGCGTGTGTGCAGAAGATAACAAATTTGCAATATGCAACACCTGCAAGGAAAGAGTAGGGCGTGGAGGGACGACACCAAAAACCCAAATCACATTTTTTTTTAGTTGGATATTGGATATGAAAAGAAGGAAATGGTTCTAACATTGCACTTTAGATGTGTGTGAATTTCCCACACCAGGAGTAATTTATATAGTTGTGATATTGGATCGATTTAAACTGCACTGTGAGACAGGATTACGCATTGAGTATACAAGTTAAATATTTCATCTTCTACATAATTACCAACTTGTTAAACACCAGGAGATGCAAACACGTTCTTGACTGAAACAGAAATAGGACATGAGATCCCCATAAGAGCGTGGCCAATCATCACTGCCCCGTGTTTAAATCTTTGCAATAATGGAGCCTTTGCTCCTGTTGTAAAGTGTGACTTCAATATCAATCAATTTATTTGTCATGTAAAATGATATAAAATACAATTTCAGATTAATGTAATGTTTTGAGAATCTGTTTGGCATGTACATACCTCCTTTTAGTGAAAACCCACCACCCAAACTGATTAGATCTCCCTTGCCCTGTGAACAACCAGCCTGCAAAATTTAATTCAGATCCATTCATTACCGTTTAAAAAATTCTGCCCTGCTGTCTTTTCCGTCTACTTTTCAATTAATACCTAATTGGTTTATTTTCCCCTCTGTGTCTGTAGGTGCGAGTGGAGAACTTGACTAAAGAGAGAGACATGTTGAGACAAGCAGAGAGTCGACTCAGTCGAGAAAAGGAAGCCATGCTGGCTGAGCAACGTAACCAGAACCTGCTGCTCACCAATCTCAAGACTATACAGGTACCATATCATACAACACTGTTTTTATTCTCAGTTGAACAATTGAAAACATCTCACTTCTTTTTCTCATTTCATGCATTAAGCCTTCCTTCATAAGAAGCAGTCCTGCTGTGATGCAATAACATTGTAGTAATATAATAAAATCTTCCTGTTTTCTGGCAGAAAGTGTCATGAAGCGGCTATTTTTCATCAAAACTAGATATTGGCTACCCAAATAAATAGTATCATGACTTGTTTAACCACAATTAAAGGTGAAATAGATGTCCTGCGTCATCTAATTGCATCCACTTTGATTTACTTGCTTCTACAAGTTACCAAATATTTTTGTCCACCTCTCTTATAATGGCCTAGTTGACTATGGAGCGTACAGAGACAGAGACTCGCCTGCAGCTGAACAACAAGATAGAGCATCTGGAGGCAGAACTGTCTTCAATGAAGACCAGGCTGGACCAGGAAGTAACACAGAGATATGCCCTTGAACGCACCATGGATGTATGTAGAATATATCAATCAATCAATTTTTTTTTTCACATGAAATTGTACCACGTGCTGATTGGAAATGTTATCCAATCAGCTCCTTTCAACTCGTGCATGATTCATCATAAAGCAGAATGAGGCACACAGAAAAAGAGTCACCCGGTTTAATATACATTTAAATCTAAGTCTAATACAAGTCTTTGATGCTTTTACGTTGTGGAAAGTCATCTTTACAAATATATGTTATTTTGTATGAAGGGTTTCTTTTGTACATGGAGAACCAAAATTGTACAATAGTTCAACCAGACTTAAAGGTCCAGTGTGTAACGTGTTTAGTTGTTCATAGCTCAAAGAGAGGCCGGAGTCGCTTTGAGCTTTGAGCTTTGAGCTTTGAACTTTGAGCTTCATTTTGGCTCTTTAGATACCTATATGTTTTATACAGTCTACAGGCACGTTTGTACCTTGGCGCATTGCTATTATAATAGCGGATTGGCACCGTAATATTTGTTATTTGTAATCTTTTATATGTTTGTGTGCTGCTGTGCTTCCCTGTGTGTGTGTGTGTGTGTGTGTGTGTGTGTGTGTGTGTGTGTAACAAGCATAGTGTGTGCACTCGGTGCACGAGCCTAGGCACATTTTACTAATTTGCTGTTAAAATAACAATGAAATGCTGGGCTATTGACTTTAGACCAGGTTGTTGTTGGTCAATGGCGCGAACACTTTCCGCTGCCTCAAGCAAAAGCCGGCTACCGCTACCACTGCGACTGCCTCTTCACTGACCGACCGTGATACAAACAATACGTGTGTGCACGTTCATAGAGGAACATGATTTGTCATTAATGATGGCCACTGTGTAAAAGCTACTGAAGCCCAAACTGCCCTGACGCTGTCTGTTTGGAATTAGCATGGCAGGTATTTACGTCCCAGAGTTTAGACGTCTAGCTATATGAAAAGATAAACAATGCGACATTTTTAATAATGTACATAAAGCAGCTAATATCAACATGGACAAAATCATGAATGTACTAATTCTCTTTTTTGATGATGACATGGCCAAAGTAACCACACATCTAAAAAGTTTAGTTTTCACAATGATTCATTGTAGGATTATGATATTATTGCAATATGTATGTAATATGATTCTTAATTTAACATATAGTTGGAAGAAGTAAAAATTGATCCAAAACTTTTTAGTTTGTAAAAATTATGACTTTTATTAGTGTAATGTAAGGGCTTTAACTGTTTTGCCAGTCAAATTCACTTTAATGAGTGCATATTGAAATATTACACTGTGACACACTCCCCCGGCATATTCAGCTCCACCTGAATGTCCTCCAAGCGTGAATACGCAAGGGGCGAGTGCTTGAAGTGACCGACTATTTTTCTGCTGATAGCCAATACATCACTTACACTACGCTGTGATAGCAGTCCCTCGTTCACAATAAGTTGGAGGGTGCGTGCGAAGCATCCCAAGCTAATCACTCCAAGACGATCCATTGCTTTTACCATGTTGCTGGCATTGTCTCTTAAAATGACATGGACTTTGTTCTTCTCAATTTTCCATGCATTTAGCATCTCTTCTGTTGCTGTAGCTATGGAGTCTCCTGTATGTGAGCCACAGAACTGCTTAGCCTGCAGCACTGCTTTTTGCAAAGCAAAACTTGAGTCTATCCACTGTGCGGTCAGACTTAGTAATGATATTGGGCACACGTCTGAGCTCCAGATGTCCGTTGTGAAACTAATCACGGCAACGTTTTCCAAGCATTTCAAAATTAATTTGCTTACTTGTTTGTACTTATTGGGGATAGCCGTTTCGGAGATGAAATGTCGGTTCGGCAACATGTAGCGAGGCTCCAAATGTTCCATTAAGCGTCTAAAACCCACATTTCCTACCACAGAAAGTGGCTGGTCATCCAGCACAATGAATTCGGCGACTTTATCCGTTATCAGCTTTGCTTTGTTGCTGCCTGGAGGGAGTTTCTCAAGCTTCTGAATTGTTTCAATCAGTGTTGGTTGTTGCGGCGCACTTTTTTTCTTGGCACTCGTTGCCTGTATAAATTCGGAATACTCTTTTCCGTGATGCTTCTTTAAGTGTTTAATCAAGTTCATGGTGTTGAAGTTTCCAACGCTGATGCCACCCCTCGAAACACTCGCTTTGCATAAATTGCACTCAGCTGTTTTGCTTTTTTCCCCATTGAGCTTGAAATAATTCCATACAGCTGACATGATGTTGACAGGTCTCACTCGTTTTGCTTTGCTAATTGCTAGCTCCCTGCCATCCGTGCATCAGGCACGTGACATGCTGCTCATCTGTTACTTTGTTACTTGTCGTAACACGTCTTTTTACGGCATGTCGCTCAACGTTTAATTTAGACAAATGGATCGGATTATACTCCCCCCTCACCTCAGATATCCGATCCATTAATTTAGTAGTCACATAGTCACCCTGCAACCGGCAACTCTTCTTGAGCTACAAGATATGGGGACGAGGTCCTCACTTCTTGCAGCAGAGAAATGATCTCCACATGCCGCAGCTTGGCCTCCAGAGCTGTACACTTCAGTCTCCACTCAGTTCTTCTTCCTACTTTTTGAGCCTGACCTTGTGTGATGCCGAGGTTGCTGATTCTGGGGGCTGGGGAAACCTGCTGTCTAAAATAACATGATGGAAAAAACGTTTTTCTCTTTAAAAAAAAAAAAATACATTCAGCAATTTGGCTTCCCTTAGGTTAATACACACATAGTACAGTGTATCATAATGAATTCCCTACAATGATTAAGTTATGCTACCTTCTCCCCGCGGCCTGGTTGGGACGGGCACTCGCTGCATCGGCCCTCCAAACATCACATGATTGTTTCTGGGGAATAACGAGAACTCTGTGTGATGTTGAAAACTGCCTTCAAAGGGGGGTGTTTTAAAATCCACATCCAAACACACAATGGTCCCACAAGGGCTCACCTACATCCAACGGGTCAAAACGCACCCTTCTATGTTTCCCGTGGCGGTGACTTTGACTTTGGGGCAGACAACTCCGCGTTCTGCCAACAGATGCCGGACTAAAGCAGGCCCTTCAGCTGACTGTCCATCTCTTTCCTGAAGCATATTTTTATTTTATTTCCCGCGACGTGGGTGGGATGGCCACTGGCTGGATCGGCCCTCCAAACGTCACATGATTGTGTCTGGGGACCAGGTTGGAGGCGGAGACGCCTCGGATTACCACCTGCTCGACAAACAAACGTTTCATTACAAAACAAATCAGGACAACTACTGAATCCAAGCTTGTAGTTACTGCAATTTGGAATCATAGTCACCCTTTCAACCGGCAACTCTTCTTGAGCTACAAGAAATGGGGACAAGGTCCTCACTTCTTGCAGCAGAGAAATGATCTCCACATCCCTTCTTGCAACATGATGGTGTGTTCCATCAGTACGCCCTTCAGCTCTCGCAGACTCTGTCCGTCTATTTCCTGAAGCATATTTTTATTTTATTATTTTTTGTATTTGATTTTTTTCCAACTTTAAAAAAAATATATTTTTCAAACATACGAACAAGGCATGAAACCGACAGTCCACGTCCTCAAGAATGTCGAAATGGAGCCCTTCAGAGATGATCTAAGTTTCTATCGTTTCAGGTTGTTGAGCACCTCTTTAATCCAACGGTCATGTGTGTGGGGAGGGGGGCGGGAGAGCTTCCAGTTAAGGCCCTGACACACGGACCAGACAGCCGACCGTTGGCAGAAAAGGCAAAACTAGGGCAGAATTACACGGAGCACAAACGTGACACATCTGCCGCAGCATGTCGACAGCAGAGCGCGTCCATTATAAACCTGAAGCTGCACAGACTACGGACGGAAGGCGCGCTGCTCATCTCTGTTTTTACAGCGAGAGTGGACACTAAGCGACGCACAGGTCTGCGTCAGAGCTCCGTGTATTTGGGAAAAGTGCTTTATTTGTGATTTAAATAATGGTGCTGATGATTTTTAGAGACCCCCACAGGTGTATGATTTTACTGCTTTCATGGGAGCTCATCCTCTCTCTATGGGAGAGCTCTCAGCTCCCACTGGCTCCACGTAATTCAAACCCTGACCGCAGTGGAAGGCGTGAGCTCGCCCGCTCCAAATGTACCTAAACAGTGAGGCACAGTCGTAGCTCATCCAGTAAAAAAGTTTCTGCAGGTTAGCTGCCCAATAATATCGTCTGAAGTTAGGGAGTTTATCGTTAGGAGCTCGCTTTTCTGGTAGTTGAGCTTATATTTTATTATTTTAACAATTGCTGTGGACCTCATATGAGCTGTCAGAGTTTCCATGAAATCCAGTGCGTACCTGTACAGAAGCTTCAGATGATTGGTGGACATTATCCAGTTTCAACTGCAGCTCCATTGTTAATTTGCTGGTCTCTGCCAGCTTTTCATTCAGACGCCTCACATCACACACACACACACACACACACACACACACACACACACACAAAGAACTTAAAACCTGAATCGGGGGTTTAAGGATAGAGGGTGTTGTATGCTGTACAGATTGTAAAGCCTGTTGAGGCATATTTGTGATATTGGGATCAAAGATGGGAGTAGGTCACACATGGGCAAGTCACAAACAAGTCTCAAGTCTTAACCTTCAAGTCTCAAGCAAGTCCAAGTCATTTTATGTGACAATCAAGCAAGTCACAATTCAAGTCAAACAAAAGTTTCCATTTTTAAACAAGCTAAAGACAGTGGTTATGAACTGCTGGAGTTTTATATATTTATTACTAAATATTCAAAAGACATTGCGTCCAAGCCACATAGGGGGGGAGGAAGAGTTAGTATGGGAGTGAATGTGTATGTTGTACTGTAATGTCTTGTCCTTTGTACTGTCCAGTCCTACCGAGGACCCTCTCGA
This sequence comes from Sander lucioperca, assembly GCF_008315115.2. NCBI lineage: Eukaryota > Metazoa > Chordata > Actinopteri > Perciformes > Percidae > Sander > Sander lucioperca. Next base: position 28,716,940 of record NC_050192.1, on the reverse strand, counting down.
AAATGAGATGACACATCACCAGACTTTTTACCGTTTTTTCACGATTGTTTTTTAACGTTTCTTTACATTAAATTTAAGGTTTAACTGTAAAAAAACAGAAAGATGCCTCAATTTCACACGCAGTAAAATTATGGTTATTTTTTTGTCTTTCTACATAAAATTCAATGTAATTTAACTTTCAAGACCATAAAGTAATGGAATTATCCTGTTAAACTATATTATCTCATTATATCAATTTACAGACTAAAACCTTTATTTAATGGTTTTTTTTAAATAAAAGTATTTTTATGTATTTTTTATGTGAATTCCAGTGAAATAACTTTTCTTTTTTTTTACAGTGTACTGTATCGTGAACTTTTAGAGAAATAATGTATTTTGGTCTCTCATTTGAATTGTAGGCCTATATAATTGTTTATTCATCCCCTTCTACATACATTTTTTTTATTTACACTATTTTTATTTATTTGAAGTCATATTATTGTTTCTCTGGATCATTATCTTGAGTATGTGTCTGAAATGCTGTATATTTGAATGTTTTTTTCCCCCCAATAAAGTTGTGAAAAAAATACAGAATTCATGTTCTACAGCAACAAATACAGCAATTTGAGTTCAGTCATTGCAAAACTGTCATGGCATCCTGGCTACAGTAACTTCAGCCTGTTTTCACTTAGCGGTCTGGTGTGCTTTATTTTGAAAGTTTGGAGTGGATATCCTGCTTTTGAAGAGTGTGGCTTGATGCTTTCTTGGTTCTTAGTTCTTAGAGCTGTTGTGTCTTGGAGTTGCAATGTAACAACAACAAAATGTCCAATGATATACTGCAATGAAGATGAGACACAGCAGCATCTCTTAATGGACTGTCACAGAGCAAAATAAGTCTGGGACAAGTTAAAAGTGCATGGTGTAAATTTTGACCTTTCATATAAATCTGTAATGTATTGTATTATTGATGAGATTCTACTAGGGAAACACAAGGAACTGATACAAATAATAATATGTATTGTATACTTCAAATTATGGAAGACAAGGTGCTGTATGGTCATTCAACATTTTTAAGCAGTGATGATGTGTGCAAACAAGTGCTCACTGAGCTAAGGAGAAGAGGAACTCTAGACAAAAAACAGCTCCTTCCTTGGAACATTTTTACCTTGTAATATACTGCACTTTATGAAAGACTCTTTGTACTGGATGCACTTTATTAGCCCATTTTTGAACTGGTACTTTCATTAGTTAAACGTGTTATTTTTATCAATTATGTTTGCTTTGTTTTTTTTGTTTTGTTTTTCCCTGATATGCGATGTAGCCTACTGTTCATAACTTGTATTTTGTAAAGACTTTAATAAAGCTCTTAAAAAAAAAAGTAAATATTTGTAGCTTTTGGTCACACCCAAGCCCTCCCTCCACCCCTACTCTGATAATTAATGAACAGTCCATATTCTTTAAGCAGTTACAGACATTTATGGCATCTTTCCATGGACCCTGAAGTGAAGGTGTACTCTGGATGACCCCAGTTGCTCTCAATCTGCAACTTCACAAAACTGAAGACAACTTTTTTATGACCCTGATGAAAATATTTGATAGATGGTTGGTGGTCACATTAGAAATAATTAAGAATTAGAGGATGTGACATTAGAAAAAAAAGTTAAGGAAATCAGATAAAGTGGAGAGCAGCTGTGTAACAGTAGGCTACGTGTAGGCCTATTTGTCCACACAGGGTGTTTTTGGCACAGGGTACATTTTTGTCCGTTAGCAAAATCCTGCTAATAATAATAGACTGTGAGCTGATATTGTTAACCAAAGTAAGCTTCTCCTCGGACCGCAAACCTCCTATGGCGCCATTTTGATGCTACCAAGCCATCACCTCCCGTTAGCATCCATTGACTGCCATTCATTTTGACGTCACTCTGACAGTGAATAACTTTACATCTAAAGCGTTTAAAGACTCTATTTGTCCATTGTTTATTTCTAAAGAAACACGACAATGTATAAAAGGCTCCATTACCTTGTCCATTATCTTTACCTCTCATGTTATGGCTCCGTAGCAGACGTTTTTATAAAAATAGGCTAACGATTGGGTCATAACCACGCGACTTTCTGTCGCACAGTAGAGGAATTACCGTATAGTACGGGAGAAGCTCTCAGGCAGTTTCGTATCACATTAGCTGTTTAAGTGTAATTACTAATGTTAACTAGCATATTAGTGATCAATAATTAGCCTGTGTCTATGTTATCTCCTTACATATACCTACGCCTCCGTCTCTGCTAGATTGGGAATGATTGAGATTTCTCTTGGCACAGCTACCAGAAGACTTCCAACTTTCAGACAGGTTGCTCACGGCACATTTACGTCGTCTCTCTCTGTTGGAGGCTGCTCAGTAACGCTCAGCCATCACCGGAAAAGTGCTTCTAACGGCCTTCACTGGTCTCCGTCCAGAGACACGGGATCTGTTGGTCTATTCTTATATAGGCCTACTCTATGTTATATTTCCATCTGCAGTGGTAAAGTTCCATCTCGTTCATCTTATCTTCCATTAGTCTACTGTTATTCTCTTTTGATGGTCATCACTGACTTGTTTGACCGTTGTAATGTCTTTTTTCATGTCACGTAGGCTACTTCTTGGAAAAGAAATTCTGAAGATGTCTTCAAATCCTCAATTGTATCAGTATTCTTCTTAATCAGTATTGCGAGACAGTCGGCATTTTCTTTAATTTTTTCGGCCACTAGCCTTACAATATTATCTTGCATCTCAGAAAGAGAGGACTCCGTTTTCCCTTTTTTTGTACTTCTGGGTCAGTGTTAGTATATGAGTGCATATCTCCCGCTTTCACAACTTCCATGATGTCCTCTGTCAAGGTTTTGTTTGAGGAGAATGTGAAGAACTTGTTTTTTTTTACCTTGATCTACACGCATCCCGACCATGTGAACGCTGGTAGTCGGAAAAACAACGTAATCACAGGAGCGTTCCCTGTCATTCCGAGGTGGCATGAAGGCGCCAATGTTAACTGGTGATATTTGCATGAAATCAGTGAATATTCAACAAGGCCCTGCCCTGCGTTCTGCTCTGCCTCCGCCCCTCAAGTGCCAGAGGCTCACATTTTCACGAAGTGTTTGCAAGTGAGACAAAATAATGGATATTGCTGAAAACATCACCAGTTTATGTGTAATACATGTCCGTTTAAGCATTATCCACACAAATACGACACATACTGTATGAACTGAAAAAAATTAAACAAAACAACACACTAGAGATCTAGCTGGGATTCCAACCCTGGATGTCACGGACAAAAAAAGTTGACAGACTAGCTTACATCATCTATATCACCACACTACAGACCACTGAAATGATTTGTTGATTTCTATCTATATATTGGATTTTTTGTGGATAATGCTTAAACAGACATGTATTACACATAAACTGGTGATGTTTTTTTTTTCAGACAGAATATGTTTTCAGCAATATCCATCATTTTGTCTCACTTGCAAACACTTCCTCTGGCACTCGAGGGGCGGAGGCAGAGCAGAACGCAGGGCAGGGCCTTGTTGAATATTCACTGATTTCATGCAAATATCACCAGTTAACATGATCACCAGCTAAACTGGCACACGGGAGCTCAGCTCCGTCTCCTTCAGCACCAAATATTGTTATTCCAATTGAATTATTTTTCATCTCCTGGCAAATACATGGCATACTTCTGGCTTCTACAGGAGCACAAACCTTCGCTTCAGAACCTTGTAGCTCGTAGTAACTCTACCTTGGATGGTTTATTCTGGGCAGATAATTGCAGTGCCCAGAACAAAAACTGGAGTCTATTGCAGCCTAGTGACTTTTGTAAATAGTAAGATGACATCACTGGAGGAAATTACCTCCATTATTCTTTGAACCTGGCCATACCTTTATGAGGGCTGACTCCATTCACCATGGGGTGGAACTTAGTATGAAAAGATGCCCTGGGAGGAAACTTTTCTTCTTCGATGATTTTGTCAGAGTCATCAAATACTCCAGTTCCAACAATGAAATCATCAGACTGAAGAACAAAATGTCCTTGCTTGGAAGAGTGGCCAGAGTCAGAGTAAGCTCACTCAGACTGTTTCGAAAGTGGCTGAGATGGTTGAGATCCAGGCCAGGAGAGGCTCCAAGGATCTATTCTTCAAGACCTCCCATGACGATAGCTACTGAGCACTGTAAACTTGACTTCCTGAAGAAGAACTTAAAAAAGAATGAATTACAAATTCCAGCTTGCCTCCGTCAGAAAGACAAAGGAGTGTCCCTTACAAAGAAGGCAGACATCATCAAGAAGCTGATCCCTTTAATGCCAGAGAACCGAAGATGCTTCTGGAGGGAATTGTCTGAGACTGCTGATGAGGATGTTGAGGATGCAATGGACTGAAATGGTTGCAAAAATACTGTCACCATACCCCCCCCTCTCTCTCTCTCACACACACATACAGAACATACACACGTTCAAACGCACACACTAGCTACACCACCATTTCCACATCTCCACACACACACACACACACTACATAACAGAACTTACATACCCATTCTCACACTGCTTGCAGTATAATGAACTTAAATCAAAACTTGATCATTATGATCGATGCAAAAAGAATTTCAGCCCTGGCTGACAATAAAAGTTGTATCGTAAAATGTTTTGACATGATGAATTTGTTGTTCCCATTGTTTTGATGAATATATTATTCCCATATTGCTTAGGCTTCAAGATGAGTTTATTGTGTTAGTGTGACATGAAAATGTGTTTTGACAGTGACTTCACGTCTGCCAAGTTAGAGTAACTACTCTGAATGTTTGAATTTTGTTTTTACAGTGATAGGACTTATCTCCAGTAAAACATGCATTAAAAGTTCAGTAGCTGTTCCCTAACAAGCTCGTACTTAATTTCTTGATATATTGATTTCTTGAATGATTAAACTTAAACTTTTTGTAATTAGTGGGAATGCTGTTCAGCAGCATTCCAACTATTGTTATTCTGTTCTTTATTTATTAGTGGGAATGCTGTTCAGCAGCATTCCAACTATTGTTATTCTGTTCTTTATTTATTAGTGGGAATGCTGTTCAGCAGCATTCCAACTATTGTTGTTCCTGTCGGCCATTTTGTTTATTTATTTTTAGTGGGAATGCTGTTCAGCAGCATTCCAACTATTGTTGTTCCTGTCGGCCATTTTGTTTATTTATTTTTCTTTTTATTCCCTCTTCCGTACGTTTTTTGGCTCTCTGTAACTTCTGCATATGTTCAGCTATTAAAACCATTCAACTTTTAAAATGTTCAGCTCTTTCAGCTAATGATGGGACTTCTTCAACTTTTTTTCTACTATTTATACTTTTTTAAATATTAAGCTTTTTATGACTTTTTTTTAACATTGAAGTGAATGAGAGCATGCTTCAAATCCTTCAAATCTTCTTCCGCTCCCAAAATTTTCAGCTCCTTCATACTTTCACCTACAGACGCCAAACAAACTTTAAAATGTTCACAAAATATTCAGGTATTAAACTATGGCTTTTCAGTTTGATATCTTTTACATTTTTTGTGAAAAAGCTGTTTAAGTTTAGTGATCATTTCAGGATTTTTCTGCGTTTCTATGGAGTGTGTATTGCGTGTCCTAGAGTGGATGATGTCATCGTTAGAGTGCAGAAGCTTAGGAATTAAATCTTTGTCCCCTCTCTATAAATTGCTCTCACGCCCACAATATCTACTTGTCATACACAATTTATACATCAAAACGTAGGTATTTTTGTCTAGTTTCAGACAATGTGCTCACTTTTGCGATACGTCTTATACTGTTGGCTCGATGAGCTTCCAAATGACAACAGTTCCACATTTTCCTCCATCCACTGCCATATTAAAAGTCTTCCACATTTCCCAGCGAAACGCAGAGC